>NC_065512.1:17351114-17396751 GCF_006386435.1 Epinephelus moara | reverse complement strand
GTGTGGTCTTCTGCTGCTGTAGCCCATCTGCTTCAAGGTTGGACGTGTTGTTGGTTCAGAGATGGTCTTCTGCAGACCTTGGTTGTAACCAGTGGTTATTTGAGTTACTGTTGCCTTTCTATCATCTTGAACCAGTCTGGTCATTCTCCTCTGACCTCTGGCATCAACAAAGCATTTTGTCACTGGATATTTTCTCTTTTTGGGACCATCCTCTGTAAACCCTAGAGATGGTTGTGTGTGAAAATCCCAGTAGATCAGCAGTAGATTGATTCTGACAGACCAGCCCGTCTGGCACCAACAACCATGCCACGTTCAAAGTCACTTAAATCACCTTTCTTCCTCATTCTGATGCTCGGTTTGAACTTCAGCAGGTCGTCTTGACCATGTCTACATGACTAAATGCATGTCTACATGACTAAATGCAGTCAGTGTATGTACAGATACCAGTGCAGATACAGATTTTTTCTTTGTGTGTTTAAGGTGCTTAAAAGTAAAAAGTAACGGAAAATATGAAATATAAAAAGCACAGAAGGTGAAATATGAAGTGCTAACATTTGTGTAAGTTGAAATAGTAACCTTCCAGTTACTCAGATATTCTACATCTTGACCCTGACCTGTTAAACTACAGGAAATAATTGCCAGTATTTAAGTGGTTTCTTTAGCAAAACACTTCATGCCTGGCACGACTGATAACCTTGAGAAACTATTAAGTATTTTCTGTCTCTCTTTAATGCTGCTGTAGATAAACTATGGGGAGGTGCAGACTGTGGCCAAGAGGAAATGCACTTTAAACTTGTTGTTGTGAACAGCAACACGTGAGCTATAAAAATTAATTGGTTTATTGTGTTTCAGTGTATTTCCTTATATCAGCATATCTCCACAGAAACCAGGGTTCACCGAATCAGAATGAATATTTCTTCACTCTGTTTATACAGTTTTGGGGATCTATAATCTTGCAGCCCTTTCACCTTTAAATCTGGCAAGTTGCTGTTTGAGTCCCCCTGAAAATCTGTGTTGTTCTGAGCTGTGATTGGCTGGTAGGGAAGATGGCTGCTGCTCGATCTTTAGTAGCTTCCTTGGTTGTTGTTTTTTGCCTTTATTTGATATAGTTCTTTTTTCACAGCACACATTTTGACATGCCAAAGCAGGAAGAAGCACAGGTGTAATTAGTAACATTAATGATGTCTGCAGACCGTTAACCTTTACCAGGGGCAAATTATCAGACAATGTGCCCCTTGGCACGGATATGCAACCCCCTTTGCAGTTCCTCTGCATCTTTTGTGGGTCTTTCAATATCTTTTGGTCAGTACGTGTTAATTCAGGTGGCATTTTGCAGGTGCAGGCCAAGGGGCCTTCCTTACACTTTGGGCCCTTGGGTCAGTGCCCTGTAGAACTGTTCAGAAATCCTTCCATTAGTTTTAACGGTCCTTGTATTGGAAATTCTGGCTCAAAGGCTTATTGGTAAACAGATAATAAATGGACTGTATAGCACCTCTCTACCTTACTGGACAAAGCGCTTTACATTCACCCATACACACACACACACACACACATTTATACACTGATGGTGACGGAGCTGCCATGCAAGCTGAACATCAGGAGCAACTTGGGGTTCAGCGTCTTGCTCAAGGACACTTTGACATGTGGACAGGAGGAGCCAAACCTTGTGATTAAAGGACGACCCCCTCCACCTCCTGAGCCACAGCCCGCCCCGATAGTGGCCTTCAGCAAACTTGTCTGCTGTGAAAAAAGTCCATTCAGTAGACAGGCAGAAATGAAATGCAAGAAAAGAGAGGATGATGTGCAACAAATGTCCCCAGAGAAAAATTACATTTGTGTCATGTGCTACACACATTTTGCTTTGGGTGACATCAACAAAACAGAACTGACAGCAGCTAGATTAACATTTAAATCAGGTGTTACACAAATTTAATCAAACCTTTATTTAATCTAATTAACCTGTTTTCATCTGACTCAGTCCGCCCCTGGGTCTCTGTCTCTAGCCACTTCTCCAGTGCTATGAATTTTGCATCTCCAGACTTGCCATTCCTCATCCAGCCACCAGATGCCCTCAGCCGTTCCAACCTGCCCCAGTGACCTGACTCTCTCCTTCACCTGCTCACCTGTTCCCACTTTCCCTCATCAGCCCTGCAGCGTAAAACCGACCCCTTTTCTACTTAATCACAGCCAGCTCTTCAAAGATGCTTTTGCTTTCCAGCTACTCAAACCCAAACCTGTTGTCCCCTTTATTGGACTGTTTGGACTCTTTTCCTGTTGCAACCTTTGGAAAATGTCCCTTCATTCTCTCTGCCTCCCTTGTGCGTGTTTGTCTACATTTGAGTCCTGCTGGAATTCATCAGCCTTGTCACATGCAAACAAGTACATCTAAATGAAGACACTGCCAGACAGGTAGGTCACCAACATCTCCTACCATTAACACTTAAAACCCCCAGTGAAACTTACAATCATTGTTAAAGTCTGTAGATTGGGTTCCCCCTGAATTGTATTTACAATGCACTTGGTGATTTTGCTCTATATTGTGCAAAATCCCAGTTTTTGAACATTTAAGTGCTACTTTAAAGAGAACTCCACTGATTAGCACATCACACTGAAGTTTAAAGCTGCCACTGGGTTTTTAAGTGCTATATCGTAGGCTACTGGACCTGCTTACTCCAGTTGCCTACGATATAGCACTTAAGATTACCATGACCTGGTTGACTGACAGTCTTCACCAACAACCACAGTGTTTCGTTAATCTCTGTGCAGTAAAATGTGAGACAGTTGTTTCAATGATGCTCGATCTGTAACATGGCTGCTACCAAAGATCAGTGTCAGTGCTTCATGTATGTTTGGTTCATATAAGGTTCACTGTGTGGGGGAGATTGTTAATGTGAAACATGTATGTGTAAAGTGAGCAGTGGGTGCTGTGTTGTGTTGTTATGTGTGTGTGTTACTGTGTGTAACATGACATCAGTGCATCCCGCCCGCAGCGGAGCAGCTGGGATTGCTGATGGTGAACAGGTGCTGCAGCAGAGATTTTGCGACTTTGTATTTCCCTCTTATGCGTCTGCACACGTGTCTGCATGTATGGCCCCCGTGTGTGCGTCTTTGTGTGTGCATGTGGCCACAAATGTAAGCATGTGTGCACATTAACCAGAGTGAGCGACAATGAGCTGTTGTGTGGCTGGTGGTGGTGAGAAACCTAATAGCCAAGGACACAGTAGCTCAGCCAGCAGCTGTCACATCTCTGCACCTCCTGTTACACTCACAACTCTCACCATGGTGATTTTCATCTTTTGAATTCAGACGGACAATTACACGGTTTTTAAAAATTGTCTGAGACTGCACTTATCTGTCCCTAAAAAGCTGAATAAGTTTTTTCAACAAAAGATTGCAAATATTTTCAAGATGGTTTTGCAAAATATTAAAGTTTGGCAACCTTTTTTGATGCAGAACCCTCCATATTTTCTAGTTATAAATGCTCAACCTTGACTAGGTGACACAACAGTAGAATGAAACAACTTATTAGTTTAGAACTATGTGTCTTATCATGTATTTTATTTGTTATTGGAGGTGTATTATATATGAATGCACCCACCCAGTGTTTGCATACTCTGGACTCATGGTGCATTGAGATTTATTACCAACTGCAAGCCACTAACTCATCACTGTGTCCTGTACGCTTGGGTTTGCTGGCTCTTGTTTTTTCTGGTTAAATAAATACAATAAATTATAACCTCTTAATCTCCAATCTAACTAGTAGCTATAGCTGTCAGATAAGTGGAAAGTACCAGATTTGACTTTGAAATGTGTGGAGTGGAGGTAAAAAGCAGAAAAACTCGAGTAAAGCCGCCCAGTCACCAAAGGAGACTGTTTTGTATTTGGCGTTGTACGTTTCTTAACACCACAAATTTGTGACATTTGCACATTTCTTGCGTATCATGTCAATGCTTCTATAGTGACGTTTATACAATCTGAGTTAGACGTTGTGGGGTGGAGGGGTTGGTTGACGGAGTTACACTTAGGCGAGACACCTGCCAAGTTTTAGACCACTGTTCGAAACCAACAATTAAACAACGCTGGCTGTTTATTTGGAGACCCTTTGTGGAGTTTTGACTAGCATTTGTGGCACTGAACCTGGGTGTCTGTTACTGACAAATTCTGTAAATTGCCAGATGTGTTGGAGCCATTGAACTTGGGTGTGGTTTACCAAGTTGCAGACCACAGTTTGAGACCAATTTAAAATAGCACTGGTTGTGTTTTGGCGACCCTTTGTGGTGCTTCCACCTCTGTTTGTGGCACCGAACCTGTCTTTCACCGACCCATCCCTGCTTTTTCACACTCGGGTTCGCACTCGTGTTTGAAGCCACAACATGATCTTTTCCAGATTTCAATGCGTCCGCTACAAAAAAATCTACAAATGTAAAATATCCGTTGTTTGCAAAAACCTAAAATGCCAACATTTTTTCTGTCGATTGAGTAGAGTAAAGTACAAGTACCTCAAAATTGTTCTTGATTTTATGTTTAATCACTGATTTTCTTTTTTTCTTTGGCCTCTTGGCGGCAGCACAAACAAATTGTTAGCAAACAGTTGCTAATTTACTCATCCAGCACTCATGGAGCAACTTTATGACTTCATGTGGAGTAGAGTGTCTGTCCACCTGATGAATGTAAGTCCAATAATCACTCTGTTTTAGCTCTGTTTTTGGTCTCCACCAACTCCTGAAGGAAATATCTGTCTCTTGAGCTGCTAAATGCTTCACTAGTTTCACCAGCTTGTGGCTAACTGTGTGAGGTGTCTTGCTGCTAAGCGTGTAGCATGTAACAAGAGTTAGAATAAATCAAAACATTTAAGTTGTGGTTGGACAGAAACAATGAGCTGAGACTCTTTATAAAGCTCTGTGAAGCCGAAGGAAGCTGCAGATTCATTTGATAATTCTCTGTAGGTTTATCACTATGAGCGACTTCTTTCAGGTCATCTCAGTGTTTCTGAATGTGAATTTAAAATATACTGAAATTAAAAAATGTCTGTTACACTAAATAAATGAACTTAGTTACACTCCACCTCCAGTTAAATGCTTGTGTGATGCTGAATTCACACCAGGAGCCCTGCATCTTTGGTCTGTTTGCACCAAGAACCACAATGTAAATATGTGTTTGACTTTTTTGTGACATTTTTTAGGTTTACAATGTCCAAATAAATACATGAACTAGGTAATATTAGAGGCATTTGAACACTGTTTTAATGACCCTGTATACTGACATGGCAGATCAGAGAAAACACCCGAGTCAAAATAAAAAGGAAGCTCATGTTTCCTGCTTGCTCTGCCTGCTGAGAGCCCGCTGTAGTCTCACCCCAGCGCGCGCCTCTCGCCAGTTGTCCAGGAAACGCGAGAGTGCGCGCGTGCCACAGATGAAACTTGAAGAAGCTGCAGAATTTGGAGTAAAACTGAGCGGACACACACCCACCCACCCACACACACACACACACACACACACACACACACACACAGACCTCAGGACGGACCTCAACTCAGCGTGACTGGACATGAACACCGTGAAGATGTTGGTGCTGCCTCTTCTCATCACTCTGATGCTCAGTGAGTTATTTTTTTCCCTGGTTTTAGAAACGTTATGAAACAATTTGCTGAAGTTATTAATATAAAAATAAGCTGTAATAGGCTACTAGATATATGGATGAAGTTTTCAGAGCAAGAGGCCAGTTTATGATGTGCAGAGCCTCTGTTTCAAGTTTGTGGTGTGTTTTAACAGGATGCTCCTATGATATTTTCCTATATTTGCACAAGTTGGGATTCTGATGTCTCAGATATTTTATTTCACTGAAATTTTTTCTCGATCTCAGTAAAATTAAAGAGAAAAAAAGTAAAGTTTCTACAGGTTTGCATAGAAGAAAAGGAGTAAATGTAAATCCTATGCCAAAGGAAACAGTTAGGGACTCTATGGAAATTATTTGTGTAGGGAGGGGGGTTCAACTTAATTTTTCACTTTTTAAAAAACATACATCCATTATGTTAACAATTTACTTGGACCCTCCTCTTTGTGGAAAAAAAAGACTGCAATACACCCCGAAGAGCCCAGGCTCACTCTGAAGTTGTCAAAATGTGGCACCTGGGCAGTGCGGCATCAGAAACCAATGAAAAAAGGTGTCTCTTAACGTCAGAATGATAAGTGGCAGGATGCCGTTATAGTTCATCGGCGTCAGGGGGAAACGGGACAAGGACGAAAGTTAAGGTGGTAAAAGTCCATGTGGAGTGAATGCGTTCAACAAACCATGACTTTCACCCGAGAGAGCGGTGTTCACGTCTCGGAAGATTCTAAAGCCAAACCATGTTGTTTTTTTTTTGGCGGCGTACCGATATAGTGTGTGTGTGCTGAAAACAGAAGTGTATTTTGAAAGAAGACAATGCATGTAACAGGCAGAACTTGACACGGCGTCCCAGAGCGTCAACCACCAACGCACCCAGGGTACCTTGCACGTCGTGTCTGGACGTGGAAACATCAATATGTGACGAGGTCGGAGTGAGAATGTGTTGCCCCAAAATATCTTAATACAACTTGGTTCACCATTGATAAGAGGCAAAGGATAAATAAATTAGGAGGGTGCACAATAACCTTCAAAATTAACCCTAATACCAAAAGATTTACATCATTTGTTTTATGACTTTAACTAATCAGCAGAAGAAAATTAAGATAAAATAATTCCCAAAGTTCTTCTTTGTAACAAAAAGAAAAGAGAAACAACCCTTCCCCTTTTCTTAAACTCAATTTCTCCCAGAGATTTTTTGTACATTTCCTTAAAAATGCAGGATAATTACGTGTTTTTGAATAACTGACTCCTCAATTAAAGAAAAATGCCTTTGTACAGTGGTGTGTTTGGCCTTGTGCAACAAATTAGCCACATTTATATTTATAAATTTATAAAATTTATATTTATTGATCTTTAGTTTGTGCGACTGAGTTTAGGCGGAGGAGGTGTGATGCATTCAGGGACTGCATCAGAGCCTGAGATTGTGCAGGGAGTGGTTGTGACTCAGCTTTGTGTTTACATTGAACCCGCTCTGATGCTGTTTGAACCGGAGATCCATGGGGCTGATGAAACGCATCTCGTGGCCCCGCGGAGGAGTCTGAGATCCCAACGTTTTCAGTTTGAAGATGGCCCCCGACTGACCCTGTTGTTTGGACCGAGATGAAAACGACCACTTGCTATCTGGAAAAAATGCATTTGAAGTTGCAGTGGGATTTCTAAGGGGCAGAGGCTGCTCTCCAAACAACATGCGTTATGTTGATAATTGCAGCTTTGACGTTGGTTTTGATCTTTCTTGTATTTAATTGCGAGGACCGAATCTCCTCACAGAGATGAAAAGATTGAAATCCTTATCCTCTGTAAGGACAAGGCGGAAGAAATGTGTTTTCATTAGTGTCCAGTACATGGTAATGACAGTCATACTGAATTTAAAATAGATTTTAAGCCCCGATTCACTTCATTTAAAACATCAGTGACAATATGCACATTAAATAACATGAGCTAGACATTTATTGCGTGTGTGTTCAAACAGGTTTTCCGTTGACATACTGCAGGTTAGTTCATGGCAAAGATTCATGTCTGCTGTTTAGGTTCGGCAGAGGGTTAAAGGTTCAATCAGTGTAGATCCTCACAAGTGTGCAGCACAGATATCTGTGTGTGTGTGTGTGTGTGGTGCCAGCTGAGCAGGGTAAGGTTACTGTCACAAAGAGCTGCTTTGTCTGCGCAAGAAAAGCATGCTTTCCATGCATGTGTGCAGCAGAAACACACACACACTCACCGCTCCCAGATATTCTCTTCATAATACCACACAAGATGTATATTTGTCAAACTCCTGAAGGGATTCCATGCAGAGAATTAATCTTGTTACTGTCATTTGCTGCCTGTCGTCTTGTTAAAAGTAGTTTTGTCCTTCGCAGGGAGCAGCAGTTAGTTACAGTAGATTTATGGCAGATTTTTACAAAGCACAGGAATATTTTTTAATTATGTGAAAATTTGCCATTGAAATCCATTTGATAGGCATGAATTTAAGCAGACTACAGTCACTGAAATCAAAAGATTTTGGGTGTGTTTTCACTTTAAATATGTTAAATATGTGTGCATTTTTGTTGGGGAATGTAGGTTTGATTGTGTGTGTGTGTGTGTGTGTGTGCGTGCACGGGCCAAAGGGACAGATCACTAAAAGAGGTTATCGGGATAGGGTCAGGATAAAGCAGCTTGTCGGAGAGTCATCCATCACCTGCATTCCTACACACCACCGCTCCTGGCACCACCAGGATGTAGCCAGACACTCTCTATGTCTGTGTGATTGTGCGCACATACACACAGAAAGAAAGCAAATATGCACATATTCTGTGGTGGGAAATTAATTTTGTACTTTTTCTTTTTCTGTCTGCGTTGAATCCATGTCTGGTATGTGTCGACTGTGACTCATTCTCAGACTTTTTTCCTGTTTACACGTCTGTGTGTGTTTTTTCTGGTCCCTCTGATTACACTGGAGTCCATAAAGTTCCAACATGGCCAGAAACTATTAATATATTTGATAAGTCAAATACAGCGAGATGTAATTCTTGTTCTGTTTAATAATGTGAGCAGAAGTTGTATAAAAGATAAGTGTATTAACTGATTGATCCTCTCCCCTGAAGGTCCTGTCTGTCTGTCAGTGTCAGTGAGCAGCAGTAAACCTAAAGTGGAGGTCCACGAGCACACAGGTGAGACTGTGCAGTGTCATTTAGTCATCTTTTAAAATGACCACAACTTTAAAGAACAAAATTGTCTCAT
Organism: Epinephelus moara; assembly: GCF_006386435.1. Taxonomy (NCBI): domain Eukaryota; kingdom Metazoa; phylum Chordata; class Actinopteri; order Perciformes; family Serranidae; genus Epinephelus; species Epinephelus moara. Next base: position 17,387,927 of record NC_065512.1, on the reverse strand, counting down.
GTGATTTAAGTTTTTGATCTCAAATATTTTGTCTTATCTTTAATGGTTTGATTCACTTTAATTAAAGGGCGACTTAACACTGCATTTTAGCTTCAACATACCTCCTTCACTAATTTAAACCATATTTTCAACTTTATTTTGCAATCAAGGCCCAAGTGATGGGAATAAAAAAACAACCTCTGATTACAAACTTGTGTGTAAATATAACTATTAAAAAGAAGTTGACATTCTCATTATGAATTTGTGCATCTGAACAGTAACATTAGATAACAGCTTTATTAATTTATGTATTAAGAAGGAGCAGCGAAGGAGTGATTAATGTGCACATTTAGTAACAATTTTTCAGCAGAGATGAGACAGGAAATGAGATATTACATCAGATATCTGCTTTTTGGTTTTGCTTGTCATTCCAAAACAAGTCAAAATAATAGACAAATAAATGAAAAACAGATGGGGGTGCTGGCAGCAGACACCAAGGGCGCAAGTTTGGCAGGGTTCGGAGCATCAAACACTTAATTTCTTTTATTCAGGTGATTTTTTATTTTTTATTTTTTATTTTTTTTTATGCATCGGTTTATGGTGTAAATGTCTTAACATTTTTCAAAATGAAAGTCCTTTAATACTTCATGTTTCAACCCGGTCTCACTCCTAAGTTGTCGAAATCCGGCGCTTGGGCAGTGACTTGCGGCGTCAGACACTGTCTTTAAACGTCTGCATGATACACGGCTGGTTGCCATTATAATTTAACAGCAGCTGGTGGCATCAGGAGGAAAGACAGCGGGACAAGAACAAAATAAGGTGGGGAAAGTCTGAGTGGGGCAGGTGTGGGGGTGGTGGATGGGTCAAACAAACAGACTTTCACCCAGGAAAGTGGTGTTCGTGTCCTGTAGGATTCTAAAGCCAAACCCTGTTCTTTTTCCCGAAACCTAACCATGTGTGTTTGATGTTGGAGGAAAAAAACGTCAATTGGCATTGTTGTACTGACCTAGTGCATTTATTTTGAAAGACGACAATGCATGTAACAGGCAGAAACTGACACAGTGGCCCAGAATGTTAACAACCAACACACCCAGGGTACCTTGCACGTTGTATCTGGACATGGAAGGTCCATGATCAAACGTAGACATGTGACGAGATCGTAGTGAGAATGTGTTGGTTTTTAGTGGTGGAGGGGGGGGATGCACATGTTCTAAATATTAAGGGGGATGTGTCCCCTGAGTTGCCCCTGAAATCTACACCTATGGCAGTCACTGTACAGAAGAGTTGTTCCTTAAACCTTATCAACACCTCCAGTGTTAATCACTGCTTAACAGTTTTCATGAGGACACAGCTGTGACAGAAATGCAACAAACTTAGCATCAGATAATGAGAAAAATTACCTGCAAAAACAACAGTGTGTATATATATTAACTATCCACTTCCAGATGCTGTACTCACCTGCGAGTTCAGGACGGAGAAAGATCAGAACCCTCGAATCGAGTGGAAGAAGAAAGGAAAGGGGGTGACGTTTGTGTACTTTAATCACAAGTTTACTGGTGAGTCACAGATCTTCTCACTGCATGAATTCCTTTGACTTCTCTGAACTGAAGTGGCTGATATGCTGCCGCCTTTCTCCCCATCATCTCTTCATAATCACCTTTTTGATTTATTCTTATTTAGTTAAGCTTTATCCATCCTCTGTCACCTTCCACTAACAGGGTCTTACGCAGGACGGGCAAAGATAGAAGGAGCAACGCTGACGATACACTCCGTTACTCAGAAAGACTCAGGAGAATATCGCTGTGAGGTGACTGCCAGCGAGGACCATGTCAACCTCGGAGAGGCTACTGTGACCCTCAATGTGCTCGGTATGATGGGAAATCATTCTCTTTTTTTGGAATATATAAATGTCCGTACATGAGGATGAATGCTTGCTTAGTTTTGTCCAGAAAAGCATGTTGGAACCCTGAATGCTTCATTTAAAAAGTTAGTGATAATACCTCTTTAGCTGCTGTAGTTTTGAGTGTATGTGGGCAGGATTTAGTTACAAGATCAAAATCAAATTTCAGATTCTGTGGAGAGATACAAAGCTGTAAAGAACTGTTCAGTTTTTGTTGATGATGATCAGGTCTGCTTTATGGCAATATTAGACTTTAAAAAATGATTCTTGCATTAGCATGATGGTTTTTCTAATCCGTGAAATATTAAACTTGCTAGATTAGTCTAAAAGAAGAATTTCCACTTTGTTTTGTTCATAAATGGTTTGGATTGTGATATTTATTGATTATGTAACATACTGTAATATTACATCGCCCACCCATCGCTTACCCTGAATACACTCAATCTCATCCGATCTGGGAAGCTAAGCAAATTGGGCCGGGTCAGTACTTGGATGGGAGAGCCTACTCCTCCTTTAAATTGTCAAATAAATTCAAGAGTGACATTTCTTTTTGTAATTTTTCTACTGGTAGTACTTTATATTCTGATATGAACAGTGTAGACTTAAAATTGTTTCCAATAAACATTAAAACAGTCCTGAAAATTCAAAATTGGTGCTTTGATGCATTCAATTGATCATTAGACAACAAAATGCATCAGCAAAATGTTTTCAGGTGGACTTGTATTCCCAGAAATTACAAATCCTATATTTTAGCATATGTTTTTCTGTAACTTAAACTCTCTTCCTTTCTGCCTCCATAGTGCCTCCGCACATCCCGTCCTGCGAGGTGCCGAGCTCTGTGTTTGTGGGCTCTGGCCTGGAGCTGCACTGTAAGGACAAACTCAGTGTGCCTCCTGCTACCTACCGCTGGTACAAAGACAACAGGGCTCTGACGACCTCATTAGATACTCCATACAGCGTTGACACAAACAAGGGCACACTGGTGAGTACACACTTAAGTACACAAACACTTAAAGGTCCAATGTGTAGGAGTTAGGGGGATTAAATCTTACACTCTGTTCCTTTTTAAATGCACCCAGGAATATATAAACATATATGTACACATGTGCAGACACACTGCTGTTGCTCTCTGTTATTTAACTCTCACCTTGTCTTTGTCTGGAGCAGAAGTTTAGGAGTGTGTCCAAAACAGACGCAGGGATGTACCGCTGTGAGTCCTCCAACAGCGTGGGGGCGCCCAAAAGCTGTGTGGCCAAACAACTCAAAGTTCTTGAGTGTAAGGAGTTTTGGTACAACTAGTCTTTGTTGAGGTGGAGCATGACATGTGAACATCAGAGACTGAGGAAATCCTCTCTTTCCCTTTGTCTAGATCCTGTGAATCTGACGATTCTGATATCAGGCGCTGCGGGTTTTCTGGCGCTCGTCCTTTTCTGCTGCATCTGTGTGTGTGTCTGCCGACGCCGAGGCTGCTGCAAGAGTGAGTAGTGTGGCTGTGAGAGTGTGTGTAAAAGAGACGCCTCAGTTTTTGTCTGTCATGTAAGCTTTGATTTTATATTTGAGCTGATTGCATTTATAAATACACTTTAGTCTGAAAAACATTGTATGAAAAATAGAGGTAAAAACCTGTTGTTTTTTTAAAAAGCATCTCCATAAATCTCAACCTCTCTTGTATCCTGCCAGTACTTTAAGTATGACCTTATTCTGCAGTGAAAATTAGAGTTTTGACTTTGAATGAAGACGCATCTTGCAAGACAGTTTTAGAATTCAAATTAATTTTACACCGGAGGAAATGTTTTTTAATTTGTATAACAGAATGGTCTTTGAGGACTACAGACATGACATCGATACAAATACAGGCCTAATGTTATTTTAAGAAACCTGTCAGGTTTTTTAACTCTGTTAAAGAACGCACTGGATTATGTGTTTGGCTTAAGTATAAGCCTCCATGCAAAAGTCTCAAATATTAAGTGAGAAACACAGTGAATGCTGGAGAGAGTGTTGGCCTGTGTATTCAGATCCTTTACTTAAAGGGACTTAAAGGGACAGTTCACCCCCCAATCAAAAATACATATTTTTCCTCTCACATGTAGTGTTATTTATCAGTCTAGGTCAGGGGTCTCAAACTTAGTCCACGGGCCACATACAGTCCGATTTGATCGCAGGTGGGCCGGACTAGTAAAACCATTGCATAATATCCTACAATCAACAAACAAACACCACCAAGTATTTCCCTTTTTTAGTTTAATAAATTACATTTTAAAAATGCTAATCCATTTACAAAACAGATGACAAACAGCCTGTGATATCTTGAGAAGAATTAATGCAATTTCAACAATGTGTCTCAGTATTTCCACACTGAGTCTATTACTCGCTGTCATCACACGTTCATTTTTCTATACATTTCCTCTCCTGTGCAGCAATGGGGTTCCACCAATATTGGTTTAAGACACAAGACTAATACAGATTATTTTGTACTGAAGCTGTTGATTGACAATATTTTGCACAGTGTTCAATATCTTTAAAATATGACCGCAATAAGTATGCATTGCTTTTTCAGAGAACTTTATTTTGCTCAGGGTGGGAAAAACCTCTGAGGCAGCATGAAGAAAGTTACTCACTGTTAAACTTGCTTCTAAAACCTGACATCTCTTAGCCTTCACAAGTGTATTACTATTAGATATGCAAAGTCATCCAGTGGGCCTGATTGGACCGTTTGGTGGGTTGCTTCTGCCCCCTGGGCCGTATGTTTGACACCCCTGGTCTAGATTGTTTTGGTGTGAGTTGTTGAGTGTTGGAGTTGTTGTACACAGAGATGTCTGTGCATTCTCTCCAATAAAATGAAACTAGAGGCCACCTGTTTTTTAAAAAAATTTAAAAAGAAAAAAAGACATTTTAGAAACTCAACAGCAATGTCTCTTTTCAGAAATCATGACCTGGTTACTCAAGATAATCCACAGGCCTTGTTGTGAGCAGTTTAAGCAGGAACCCACCAACCGTATCACTGCACAGACAGATGCGTGCATCTACTCATGGACGAGAGGCTCTCGCTCATGACAGCAGGAAATGTAAACATTAATCTGTCTCTTGGCTGAGCTGAAACATCAGCTAGCTCAGTGGTGGTAGATGAGCTAGCAGTGGATTTCATACTTCTTCTGCGCAGTTATATGGTTGGCGGGTGTAGTTTGGTAGAAAGAAAATAGTTCCCACATGAAACCAAGGCTGTAGCCATGGAGTCAACATTGGGGGGGACCAAATCTGCACGTCCCCCCACCCCCACAAACATACACCCTTACTTCCTGCCATTGAAATTCTATAGTAAAATATGTACAAATTCACTAACACATGAGATACGTTTCTTCTTTGCAAAACAATAACCATTCACGACATCAAAATTTCCCCCTCAATATATATGGTGGCTACTGCCCTGCATGAAACTGCTCACAACAAGGTCTGTGGATTATCTTGAGTAAGCAGGTCATGATTTCTGGAAAGAGACATTGCTGTTGAGTGTTTTTAAATGTCCAGTAACGATCATCCATCACTGGAGTTTCCCTCAGCTCTAACTGTTCTGGTTGAGTCAACTGTTCTCATCCAGTAAGAAAGCTCTGATAAATCCACTGTACACAACCTGCTCAGCACCAAACAGCAGACAGACAACATTAGGGACTAGCTGCTGAACATAGTGGAGCATTTAGCTGCTAAAGAGACAAACATTCCCTTCAGGAGAGCGAGAAGAGATTGAATATTGGACTTGCATTCATCAGGTGGACAGAGACAAGAGTCTTAATGCATACTTGAGTAAATGTACTAATTACTACACAGCACTGCCAACAGATAAAGAGACACATGTACAACTTCTTTGGTATTTTAACGCTGACTTTTCTTCTTTGTCTTTGAACAGAGGACAAGAAAACTAAAAGGTGAGAAGAATTCACTTGTCAGTCCGACTCTTGCTTTGCCTGTAGCTGCGTGTTATTGGCTCGTAATGAGCTCACACTGAACGGCCACCCTTTGTCTTTCAGCACCAAGTCCTACAGCCCTCCTCCCCCTCCTCCTCCTCCGCCCATCCGCAACGTGAGTGATCAGAGGGATTGTTATCGTGCTGGGGCTTGTTTTGCTCGCTGGCTTGCCATTAAATTCTGTTGATAAGTTGCTGATAACACTGATCCCCAGCTAATTAAAGGAAATGCTTCATTGTATGTCTCTCTGCTCTCCACAGATCAAGCACTACAAACAAACTCACTCCTTCATGATCTGAGGCTGAAACGCTCGTACGCTTTGACTCCTAACCAACCACAACCAGTGAAGTGAACACTTATTGTTCAACACACTGGAAAGTTACTCGACCATCGTCTTGTTTCACTGCTTTCTGGGACGGACAGATCTTCAACTGTTCAGCAAAAACAAAAGACTATAAACACTGGCATTTATGTGTTGATACTACAAACGTACAGTACTGTAAATGTAGGATTTGACTTGGCTCTTTCAAATGCTGTAACTTGTGTTTCATATTATATTTTCCTTGTGTGTCAAAATCTTGTTTTTTAAATCTTTCTTTCCACCTCTTTAGACTTTAGGTGCCACATTCACACTCCATGTATTAGCTCTCTTATGCCACCTATAGGCAACTAACTGTTACTCACCAGCACTGAGTATGAAACATACTGTACAGACTGTATCCTTTTGCCTTTCATTTATATTTAGACAAAGAGATGTTGTTTTATATGAATATATTTGTGTTATATATATATATATATACATATATATATTTTTAAATACATGTTTGCATGTTGATCTCATAACTGTGTATTCTTTGGTTGTATAAATTCAAGTAATGTGAATTGAACGGGTGTCTGCACACACTGAATGGTGTTTTTGAAGCTTTGTAAAATCTTTGATACTGTTTTGATGAATCGCTTGTTCAATAAAAGATTAAAGTGAGCACATTACGTTGGTCTTTATGTTTTATGAATGTGAAATGAAACTTCTGCTCAGACCTTACTTGGCATCTAGCATTATGTGTAATGAGCATCTTACCAATGGAGACTAACCTGACCTCAAAAGTATGTTCCCGGGTGAAACCAGCCCTCATCACAGGGAACAGAGGTGCTGAGACATTGGGTGTCAAAAGAGAAAATCAGCCTTATGGAGTGATGAGCTGGCGAGGATCACTTCTTTTGAGCAGCTTATTCACAGAGTTAATAATAGTGTAAAGATTGTCAGAAATATATTAAGAAAATGAGCACATTAGAGTTTATTGGCTAATTGGTGGTGCGGAGCCAGGCAGAGAGAGTAGGCGGTATAATAGGGATTTGATCAATGTCATTAAAATCAGCATGTGTTAAAACAACAAATGTGACTTACAAATATGAAGACATTCCCATCGGCCTCAGCTGTCTGTGTTTAATGCTAACACGCTAAACAAAGATGGGAAACATCAGCATTTTCTATCTATCCATCTTATGGAGCTGTGCTTGTATGGCGACTTTCTTGTCTTCCGACCACCTGCTACTCGGTTTTTAACACAGTCACACACCGATGGAGCAGCCATCAGGAGCAATGTGTGGTTCAGTATCTTGCTTAAGGACACCTTGACATGCGGACTGGAGGAGCTGGGGATCGAATCCCTGAGCTTCTCACGCTACCTTCTGAGCTACAGCCGCCCTTATCTATCTAATTAATCTCTGTCGAGCTGCCATTAAATGCTAAAAATGGCCTGCCAACATGCTCGTGCTCTTTTGTTTTTGCTTCCATCTTTTAAAAAGTGTCCATCAGAGCTGTTGCCTTTGAACTTCATTTATTTCATTCGATTTACTGGTCCATGTACATCCAGATCCTCACTTATGGGCATGAGTGACTGAAAGAATAAGATTGTGGATACAAGTGGCCAAAATGAGTTTCCTCCGTGGGGTGGCTGGGCTCAGCCTTAGAGATAGGGTAAAGGCTAGTTCACATTACACAATTTTCACCCAGATTTTGCATCACGGAGACTATGGTAATCTGTTGAGTGTTCATACCTGGTGACGTGTGTTTCTGTCATCAGGAGTCTCACCAACTGCATAACGACCTGTGTGCACACCACAAGATTTCTCCACAGAGCCCTCGTCGAGAGAGCCCCAGATAATGCGGTGACGTCACCAAACTATGTTTTTTAACTTGGAGACGACACATCATAAAGGCATGGATATTCTTTCCAGTGTTGAATCAGATCTGCCTCCAGGGCCTGGGTCCAAACACAATGCGCTCCCCCGTGATCCTGTGGATGCCACCATTGTTGTTGCTTGCCGACTTGTCCTCCTAACATTTCTTCCATCCTCCTGCATGCTGACGTGGGAAGTATCCCGCCTCTCACTGGCTGATGCTCTTTGTCAGTCGTGTCAGACTCCAGTTCTCTAGCATGCCAGATATCCAGTCCCAGTCGCAGAAGAAGGGGCGACTATCTCGTAGGCTTGTTCACACATGAGGACTCGTTGTGGCAGACTATCTGCCGACTCACCTCCCACCCAAGGTGGCTCTCAAGATCCTCTGCCACGTAAAAATTGGCATGAAAATCGTGTAATGTGAACTAGCCTTAAGGAGCTTGGACATCCGGAGGGAACTCAGAGTAGAGCTGCTGCTCCTTCGCTTCAAAAGGGGTCAGTTGAGGTGGTTCAGGTATCTGATCAGGATGCCTCCTGGGCGCCTCCTGTTAGAGGTGTTCTGAGCACGTCCCACTGGTATGAGGCCCTGGGGCAGACCCAGAACACACTGGAGGGATTACATATCTCATCTGGCCTGGGAACGCCTTGGGGTCCCCCAGGAGGAGCTGGAAAGCGTTGCTGGGGAGAGGGACGTCTGGGGTGCTTTGCTTGGCCTGCTGCCCCCGCAACCCAACTCCGGATAAGTGGATGAAAATGAATGGATGGACAGACGCCATCTCCAATGTCATGTCTGTGAATCTGGCAGTATGTCCAACCAATCTCACAATCACACAAGTCGGTTATGATGACGACCTACTGTCAGGTCAAGATCCTGGTGAGGACAACGAGATGGTTTCTGACATTTGTGCAGAAATGCCCTGGTTGTGCAAACCAATTTCTGCATCAGCTGTTTGGGTGGCTGGTCTCGGATGATCTTGCAGGTTAAGATGCTGGATGTGGAGGTCCTGAGCTTGTGAGGCTACATGAGGTCATTGGATGTACTGCCAAATTAATGGAAGCGACAGCTGTACAGATGATGAGCATTTTTCTTTTGGCAGATGTTAGTGGCAGTTACAGATGGCCATGTTGGATAAGCAAGCCTTTATGGGATGATAATGACATTGTTAATTAACTCATTTTTTTTATCTAGTTTGGTAGTAGATGGATTTGCCAGATCAATCAGTACACAAGAAAACTTGAATTTAAATCCGTATTCATCTTTTTTTCTTTCTATCAAACAGATTTGGGATTTACACACAGCCTGCTTCCCATGACCAGACATCAGTTCAGCTGACTGTGATCAACATTTCATTTTTCCACACTAGATGGCACCACAGCACTGACTGTATCTGTTGACACCAGCTCAGACTACAGGCCTGGATCTGCACGATGCCAGCCGTTATCCATTATTTGTCTCTGAACAGTAGCACTATTGTTCTCTTCCTTTTGTGCTCGTCGTTCTCCTTATTGTGCCGCCCATAAATTAAAAGTCTTGAAAAGCAGTGATTTCCAGCAGCTTCACTTCCACTGCGGCTTTAAAGAAGGTGTCTGTGCTTGTCTTCAGGATTTAACCAGATTCATGTTCCTGTTAAAATGACTACACATTTTGGATCCTGTTACATCTGGCTTGTGCACAATGTGTAACTGCTACAAATCAGACAGTGTCAGGAACCAGTAGCACAGATCTATTCTCGGACGTGGTCATAACCCTCTCTAATGATTACATTAAGTGGCTGGTATTGATCTGCTGATATGGCTGTTTGGTAGTCCAAACCTTTCTGATCAACCACTCAGGCTGCAAAGAAAGGACATCAGCCGAGCTCTAAAATATGCAAATGTTGTTCCACAGTCTGTCACTTGTGTGTGAAAAGCGCACCCTCGATGGGAACTGCACTGGTTTTTAGCATACTGACAATGCATTTTGAATATGCAGAATGTTTTATAGGAGGTGTTCATGTGCCCAGCACGTCTGAGTCCAATAACAATCACTCATTCATTACTCTGTTTTAGGGATTTCTATGTAAAGGACAATGTGTAGTTGGAAATAAATTAACAAAATAAACAAACCCAACATATGGGACACTAATCTGTTCACTTCTTTAATCTGGTATGCAATGCATGATTGTAGCTGGCTCTCAGTAAGTGACCCTTGGTTATACACTACAATATGTTTTGTCCATTGTAAAGATCTGGGGTAGGCAATCTGTGGCTCCGGAGCCACGTGTGGCTCTTTCACCCCTCTCCAGTGGCTCCCTGTGACTTTGGCAAACATTTTTTTTTAACATTTTAGTTTCCATTTTTCATTGTCAAAGGCCTGAAGTGACTCTTGCATTCTCAGTTGTAACAATATGTAGCCTATACAAAGAGTGAAAAAATGTTTTTACATTTCATCAACCAAATGTGCATCATATGGCCTGTCGTCTGTGAATTTAATGGTGCATGGACATAATTGTTTGGTACTTTAACTCTGCAGGGCTGGTGCTAAAAGCAAACAATCATAAATAGCCCACTGCAAAGTCGCCACCTTGTGGTAAAAAATATTAATAAATGCTTATTAAGGTCTATTACTAATGTTGATAGGCGAATTTAGACTTACTGTTACCTTCATTATAAGGCTCAAATGTGTTCTGCGGCTCCAGGCAGATTATTTGAGAGCTTTTTCGGCCGAAAATGGCTCTTTTGGTAGTAAAGGTTGCTGAGAGTATAATGCTTTTCACTAGACATTTTGACAAAACAACGTAATGGCAAACACATGTGTTTGTGTCCTCTGCTTGGGCTGGTAATTGACTGTCAAATGCCAGATGGGCCGGCCCAACCTGTGGCCTTGTGCCGAACCTGTGGGCCACAATGCCACAGGTTTGGCACAAGGCCACCACCCGCAATATTTAAAAAAAAAAAAATGTAGGGGAATAAAAGAGAGGCCTGCCGGCTGCAGCCCACATGATGTTGAAACCGCTCGTCTGACTAGAGGTTATATGGTCCCAAAAGTGTCAGTAGCCTACTGTTATGCTGCTTTGTTTAACCTGGCTCATAAAATGTCATCAGCTAAGGCTAGCAAGCCCGTAACGTGTTGCATTAGATGTGAGACGTGCCTGGACTTCCTGCTCTTGCCCCTCATGACACCCTTCAGGTACCATGCCATCGGACCAGTCGGCTGGCCAGGTGATAGGCCCTGCCCTACCTGCCCTCCAGGTAGGTTATCAAATAGCAGCTAATGAGCCAGTACCTGCAACCCCCAAGTGTAACGTAAGTGCTGACCCTGCCTCCTATCTGCCTAAACCACATGCAAAAGACATTCATTACACTACCAGTAAAGCTATCATAACACTGCCTTTGCTGTAGTGGTACTGGCCATTGTCAATCACCTTCCCCATCCTTTCGTTTATGCGTCCATGTAATGTCAAAAGTCAAGCAGAAATAATCAAATCAAGACTGAAATAGTGGAGTTTGGATGTACAGTACAAAATAAATGGAAATTAAAGGATCAAAAATGCGAAAAGATGGAGCAGAAAAGGTCAGAGAAAAAAAATGTCTGGGCAGATACTATGAAATGTTTTATGCTACCTGTTATAATTCAAAAATAACATCGCAGATGCTGGTGCCACGCATATTCCTGCTAGCTGCACTGCTATCATTAACAGGCCTCCAGTTCCAAATGAAGAGTAGGACAGAGTCTGAAAAAGCAGCAGCAGGCTACCAATAGAGTAACATTACAGGCCAGGGGCAAGAAGAGGAGTTCATTGCCCAATGATGAGGATGAGCAACATAAAAACTTCTCAGCAGGTGATACTGCTAATGCAGCTAGCCAGTTACAAGCAATACTGACAGTGTCCATGCTGAACCATTTAGGTGGCAGGTAGCAGGTAGCAATGGCGTCGGTCCAGGAGAAAATAGCCAGGGCTGGATTTTGTTCCCAGTTCAACCCTGCCTGTGTCACCTCCACAGGGAGGCCTAAGGAGACAGCCCCCCTCCATAGAGGACAGTACTATATTTCTATTCTAGATAACACCTGAACAAATCTTGTCAGTTTATGCCTTTACTCTCGTGGACCTATTATCACTGAAACTAACAGTTGCTGAGTTGTCTCTGTATTTTATCTAATGTGTTTTGTCTAAAGTAGCTGTGTGTGTGTGAAACACTCTTGCTGTAACTAAAAAAACTGTGGGTTTTTCCTGCATTCAAAATTCCACTGGAGTAAAAGACAGAAATATTATCAGTGTATAGCTAGGGTACTTGTGAAGTATCAAAACTAAAAGTACTAAACATGCAGAGCGTGAAATCTACAGTGAATTATTATTTGTTAGATTTAAAGCAGCGTTTTAAAGTAGCAGGTTGACATAAGCCTGATTTAAAATATTTGTTTTCACTGCTGGGAAGCTCAAACACGCAGCTGACTTTTTCATTCTTATTAGTACAGAGCAATCTGAGCAGGTCTAATCTGCAGCAACAACTGAAATGTTACCAGCTCAACCTTTTACCCCTTCAAGGGCGGTGGTCTTGTGGGCAACTTGCGAGGGTGTTACATGTGCTTTGTTATGTGTGGAGGGAAGTATCTCTGTCATGGGGGCGTTGTGGTGAAGACTGCATGCAGCAGAGTGATGATAGTCGGAAGCATTAAGTGTGTAGATAAGCTCCACCTTAACTTCATGAGAAGGTCATGTTTGTTGTTTCGTGGTTAAGACTGCAATAAATCCATTGCTGGTGAATGCCTCGCCATCCTTCCTTCAGCAGAGTGGTCCGGACTGTTAGAAGCTAGTTACCAGCTGATAACAAGCCAAGCTAAACTAATGCAAATAAGCCAGCGACGGTTAGGAGCAGGTAAGCTGTCATTTAGAGAGGTAACAGACAGTTTTTGTTATAGGACAGTTAATTACACAGCTAACAGGCCTCATCTTCAATTATGATGAAACCCAGTATCGCAGTGAGGTCACTTGGTTCACAAGCAGTGACCTCATGCTTAACACAGCCAAAACACAGGAACTCACTATTGATTTTTGCTGCATGCCAAATCCAAAAAAGATCAATACAGATAAATGGAGGCTACATCACCACCACTGACTCTTTTATATTCCTTGAAACACACATTAGCAATAACCTGAAGTGGAAAACTTAAGCTGAGCACATCACTGCAGAAGCTTTACAGTGACTGTACTTCCTTATCTTTACTGCATAGACAGCCCATGTTTATGAACAGACCATCTTTTCAGTAGTGAAATAGTTCTTTAGCACCCAGACACACCACACTGACATCAAAGGACTAGAGGCGATGAAGGCCAGCTGTTGCATCACCTATGTCTCGGTCAAACAGTTGCAATTAAACACACCACAAAGACTACAGTCAACAGTCACCTTGCATGTACATTCTGCGCCTGCATGACAGGAAATAACTCTCCGTAGCAACAGGTGGCAGTAGTCTGTATTCATCATTGAAAAAGGGAAACCGAGAGACTGACAGGATGGATCCAAGATGCTAGTTAGCCAGTTAGCACATTAACAACACAACCTGATGTTGAAAGAACAAAGGATGTTTATTGTGCGCCAACATACAATGACACAGTTATGAAGTGTTCCTGGTAAAGAGCTCAGTGGTTAAATAAAAAAAAACTTCACAAGACTGTTTTGATCTCACACCCTTTTCACTTCTTCTTCTTTGCTTTCCCGCCCGTTCCTCTTCTCCTGTGCTGAGTTGAACTGCCAAATCAGAGTGATTTCATTCACTGATGGGCTCCACCAGGTCCAACACCAATCAACATGCTGAATTGGAAAAAACAGCCTACAAGGGCCAACAGTGTGTTCACTGATGGCCTAAAAATTAAACGACAGCCGACTGTAGGCTTGGCGTGTCAGGGCTCTAATAGTTACCTATGCAGTTGGTAGCATAATATTAAGTTCAGTCAGGAACACTGTATTTCCATTTGTAGTATTAGATTTAGTGGTATGGCTCTGTTCTGGGGCCTCTCCGCAACAGTAGGCAGGCCAGACCAGTTTAAAAAGGGTGCGCTGAATGAGATTTGCCAACTGGTTGCATAGAAAGGAATCATGTGATCATCAGCTGACTCCCCTCCGTCAATCAGCTGCTCCATCAGTTGATTGGGCTGTTTGAGATCAGCTGATGTAGCTGGGATGTGAGCTGAGCTTGACATCGTGTCCTGCCTGAAATACTCCTGTAAAATACCTCAAATTTCTAAGTAAAGCACTTCAGTTACTCTCCAGTAAAAGCCTGTTTCCCTCCTGTCTGCTTCATTCTGGATACTGACCCTGGAACACACTGCTATACTGACAGTGCAGCAGACAGTGAGCAATTCCGGACACAGCGTGGGAGTTTCCCTCGTATGAACGCATCAGTAGGAACAAATCGTCACACATGCAAATCAGCCAATTGGAGCCCCTGGTTGTACTCTGCAACAGTTATGAGCACACACATAAACAGAGCTCCATGGATTAGATGACGTTTAACTGGAAGTACCCAAATGATAACCCCAGCCACACAGACACACACACACACACACACACACACACACACACACACACACACACCCTGCAGCACCCAGATCTGGTGGCTGTTTAACGGTGCAGCTCAAACTCCAGCTATCGTCATATTTTGTGGTTTCCTTTGAACTTCCTAACAGGCCTTTTTTTAAATGGATGCTTGCCCTGGATTACAGCTCAAGGGGGCTGTTACATCACGTTTTGTAAATGTGTGTGTATCTGTCAGATAGCGGCAGAGGAGAGAGAGTGTGAAAATAAGTGAGAGAGAAGGAGAGGGAGCAATTGAGTGTGAGTGGGCGGTGGCTGTCAAACGAAATCTATGTCAGTACCACTGTTTTCTTAGATGTTAAATTAAGCCTCAAGCCAGGTTTCGTCCAAGACGTCTCCCTCCTCTGCTGCCTGGTACCAAATTGGCTGCACCGGAGCCTTACCCACAATGCTCTCTGTGTGCTCAGCTCCTCTGAAAACCTCCAGGAGCACTCCTCATCTCTGAACAGGTGGCACAGCGCTTGCAGCACATGGCACAACACCCTCAGGGATTAAGTTGCTTTTTCATATTTTACAACTCAAAAAAAAAAAAATCTGTTTCTGGTAGGTTTTATTTGTAAGTTTCGTTTCTTTGTTTCTGGTGTTGCTCATGCGTTGCTCTCGGATTGTGGCACATTTGGAGCTCCCGTAGCTCTCCACATTAGCAGCTCGTGGGTTATGCAAAGCTTACATCATACAAACATTGATGTATTTATGCCTCGGGGAGATTGTGGTGGCAAAGGGAGCAGAAGGAAGACCACTGACACAGGGATTACCACAGGAAACTCTCTCTTCCAACTGTAGCAGGAAGAAATAGCAACATTTAAACATTTAAACCCCACCAGACGACATCCCCTACAGTTTCATTAAATCTTTATACCGAGGTTCTCATACAATGCTGTGCTGTGTTTGTGTGTGTGTGTGTGTGTGTGTGTGTGTGTGCATGTGTGCGTGGAGCTGAGACGGGGAGCAGGGAGGAAGTTTGCTATTTCTGCTCTCTGTCTTCTGTCTTCAGTCTGAATCGTGCTGTTATTTAGCATCGTTCACTGACAAGACTGTTATGTGTAATTACAGCAGAGTTGGAGGATGGAAATGGTTTTGCCACTACACACACGCACACACACACACACNACACACACACACACACACACACACACACACACACACACACACACACACACACACACACACACACAGCGTCCTGTCCTCCTGCACAAGCAATCAGTCAGGACTTTAACTCCCACAGCCGCACTGTGCTTCTTATTTGAGCTCAGATAGGAACAGTGTAGGCTGGGTGTTATACAGATGAAATGTTTTGTCTGTGTATTTATGTTTAGGTGTGAGAGAGAGACTGTAATTTGAAAACATTTTACGTTATCTGTGCCCTGAATGCCAAGTGGGTTTGTTAATAGTTGATGTATTCAAACAAAAGCATGATTAACAAGTCGGTTAACAAATCCAATCAACAGATGTGATTTTTATTGGAGGCACAATTAAAGAAACGTGTAACGTTAAACTTACAAAGTCTCTGAGAGAAATCAACGACACTGCCGCCTTGCATTATTTTCATTATTGATTACAGTGCAGATTCATTTCTCAGTGAATCACTTGATCTTTAAAATGTCAGAAAAAATAGTGAAGAATAATAGTTCAGTCAGGAACACTTTATTTCCATTTGCAATATTACTTTTGGCAGTATGGCTCTGTTCTGGGGCCCCTGCCTTTCCTCAGGCCTACGCAGGAAGCGTCTTCCACACACCTATGTGGAAAGCCTTAAGGCAGAGAGAGCCCAACAATTTACCTACATGTCTCTGGACTGTGAGAGGAAGCCAGAGTACCCGGAGAGAACCCACCCTGACTCAGGGAGAACATGCAAACTCCACACAGAAGGGCTCCCCCAGGAACTCTCTTGCTTTGAGACGACAGTGCTAACGACTGCGCAGCCTAAAATGATTTATCCAAAATATTTCAGATACATTTTTTGCAACTCCATAATGCATATATTTAAGCCTGGGAAACAGAGCTCATGCTTTATTTCCTCTTGCAGACACGTCTAGTCTGCTGCCTGTTCAAACAAATTTCCACCTGACTGGGCTCGCTTTGGGCCAGTCACAGCCATTTACCTCATATGGGGTTGGTTTGAAATGATGACTGACAACTTGCAAATGTTTGCACTGAACACAGAGTTTGTGATGACTCCAGTTTTTGCTCACACACCCTTGCACTGGGATAGCAAACATAAACCTAGCTTAGCAAAGAGCAACACTGCACACTAAGATACTGAAGGCATGACCCGCCCTACTCTCCCTCTGATTGGCAAATACTTGTTTCCTTTGTTGGGTGGGTTGGTTGGGTTTAAGCAAGAAGACTGACACTGGATAGAGTTAGGGTAAGAATGTCAGGGTTAGCCAATCAGAGGCAGGCTAAGGCAAAGTAGAGCGAGTCATGCCTTTGCTGTCCTGGGAAATGCAAATTTGCATGTCTCAAAAACAACCCAGATGGCTGCAACTGATGCAGAACTTTCTGGTGAAGTACTGTTTTCAAATTCTGATGGAAAAAACGGCACTCAGCATTTTGATGCTTCACCATCGCAGCTCATCTCTGCACACTGTAGTCTGTGTACATTTGTCCGTCGCTCACGTTTTGTTGCTCTGAGTGGTTGTAGGCCTGTTGCTTCCAGAGGCGAATGCCCCTTGGAAATCAAAAATGAACTGAGAGGTTTCAGACTAACTTGCGTTTGTGAATTGCTCTGGCGATGTCAGGCTACATACATTTTGAAGACTGTTTTCATT
The DNA here is from genome assembly GCF_006386435.1 of Epinephelus moara. NCBI lineage: Eukaryota > Metazoa > Chordata > Actinopteri > Perciformes > Serranidae > Epinephelus > Epinephelus moara. Next base: position 17,370,561 of record NC_065512.1, on the reverse strand, counting down.
TGAGAAGAGCAGCAATTCACAAATCTCTCTCATCAGTTGTTTAAAGCTGCTAGAAGCAATTCTTAACCAGTATAGGGCAGAGAGATATCTGACACTCATTAACAAGTCGAGTCTGCAAGATGTTATATTGCATGATTCTGCCTCACAAGCCTTCTTCCACACCTCTGATTTGCTTCTTAAATCTTCTATTTGTTCAGTGACTCAAATATAAAAAAACAAATTAAGTCAGACGACTGTTGTACTTGATTTACATCCTGTGTGACCTTTAAGTTGCGAGGCAGAAAAATAAGTTCCATTTTCTTTTCGGCTCTTTTGATCTCCACCAGATTGTGAGAAAAATGTCTCTGTCTTTGCCTGCTTGTTGCTCCTCTTTTGTTTACTGTGTAATGATTTCATGATAGACAGGAAGCTTTCATTTGATTTGTCTATGAGCTGGTTTACAATTTTTACACTGTGGGTTGTGAAAGCCATCACAATCACTCATACAGTTTATGTGCAGCCAGAAAACCAAAACAGTGAAGTATTAAGCTGCTGAAAGCTTCTCAGAGCTGGTTTAAGCTCAATGAGTTCCTTGTTCTCGGTCCAGTTGACATGAAAATGTCTTAATGTAATTAGGCGCACATTTACAAGCAATAAGAATCCACACATAAAAATCTCGACAGCCTGAAACACAAGAGGAGACACAGTTTGCCAGTGATTACAATATGTTCTGAATATCCTGATAGCAGAATCAAAACCAAGCCTTGGATCGGTTATGTTGAAATTGCAGCGCAGTACCAAGAACAAAATGTTGGCATTGTACGTTTCTGCAAATCAGTGATAAGTTACATTTGTTTCAGATGTATCATATCAACATTTCTATAGTAACAAAGTTCCGATCACATGTATCTGAGCTGACTGGAGATAGAGGGGATGCTGGATGGTGTGACACCTAGGCGAGCCCACTTAGGCCAGGCTCAGACATCTGTTTGAGACCAACAAACAGCAAAAGTTCAGCGGCATTTACAATTGGGATTCTGACACCAAAAGTGGGTGTTTTCTAGTGAGACATGGTCAGCATTTCTAGCAGCAGTTTTCCACCAAAGTCGATGTTTTTGAGTGAGACATTGGTGGCATTCCCAGTGGTGATAAAGTCATGGTGAAGAGGGAGCTGAGCCGGAAGGTGAAACTTTCGATTTACTGGTCCATCTATGTCCCAGCCCTCACCTATGGTCATGAGCTCTGGGTAGTGACCGAAGAATTAGATTGCGGATACAAGCGGCCAAAATGAGTTTCCTCCGCGGGTAAGGAGCTTGGACATCCAGAGGGAGCTCGGAGTAGAGCTGCTGCTCCTTTGTGTTGAAAGGGGCTGAGGTGGTTTGGGCATCTGATCAGGATGACTCCTGGGCGCCTCCTGTTAGAGGTGTTCTGGGTACGTCCCACTGGTAGGAGGCCCCGGGGCAGACCCAGAACATGCTGGAGGGATTACATTTCTCATGTGGCCTGGGAAAATCTTGGGGTCCACCAGGAGGAGCTGGAAAGAGTTGCTGGGGAGAGGGACGTCTTGGGTGCTTTGCTTGGCCTGCTGCCGACCGCGACCTGGCCCGGATAAACGGATGGAAATGGAAAAAGTAAAGCAAGCGTTGTTTAGCAAGTTATCAGCGGCATTTATAGGTTTGGTTAGGTTAGGCAAGGTATGGTGTGGTGCGGTAAGGTAAACTTTAATGTCTCCGATGGGCAACCTGAGATACAGACAGCAGTCATGAGTACAACAGAACAGACAATACCATCGTGCCTTTGTAGTAGCTGCTTCAAAGCTTTGTATAGCTGTCCACTCTCTATCAAATGCTCATGCTCCATTGGAACATAAGATTGTTTGAAGTGGTTTTAATATTTTAGTATTTTATAATTATTAATCTTACCGCTGTTATTCTGTTTTATATTTATGTACATGTCTTTCTTTTAATTCATACAGCACTTTGGTCAACTGCAGTTGTTTTTAAATGTGCTACATAAATAAACTTGATTTGATTTGAATACATAACACACAGTATCCAGTATCACACACTGTCTGGGGTAAATCATTGACATTAGCGGTCACAACTGGTTAAGATAAGTGATAGTAGATAGTGCTGCATTTAGGGAGGCAAAACCTCCACCCTGATGGAAGCATCTGAAAGTCAACAAAGGGGGGATGTTGAGAGTCTGAGACAGTAGACCGAGATTTAGAGGTGACCCTCTCTTCATACAGATGCTGTAGGCTGTTAAAGTAACACCAGTGATCTTACAGCGCAACTTGGCTTCTTTTTCCAACCTGATCTCGTTTTTGAGGCTCAGATTACCAAACCAACAGACAATTTTAAAAGAAAGAACAGACTTGATAAAAGCAGAATAGAGCAGAATAGAATATAGGCATGATTGTGCCACTGAAAGCTGGCATTTTAAGCCAAATCATAATCTTTTTTCTTATCATACCCAGGTGGTTTTTCTGCCTAAACCTAACCACACATTAACCATAGCGCTGTTGAAATATAAAGCAACGTTTAGTTTCAACATATCCACTACATAATAACGGCCAAATGTTACAAATCCGTGCTTTGCAGAAACATATACTGCCAGCATTTATCCTGGCGACTGGGTTGAAAGTGGAGCATGTACACAGCATAAAGTATGCAGACTTGTCAGATGTCTGCTCTGCTTCTCACTGCCCATCAGTACCTCAGATCCTTTGCTGCATCGTGCTATTTGATAAGACTGTTTAGCATTCAAGAGGAATCCTCAGCACTCAAGTACTCCCAGTATTATGCTTTTAACTCATTCCCCCCAGAGGAGCAGAGGGATAGAGAAGAGAGGAGGGAGCGGAAAGAGAGGCAGAAACAGAAGGATCCTTATGGGAAGAGTGAAATTTCACAGGACAAAAGCCCGTTATTGAATTCCTGTCATGATTCTTTGGATAATAACCTCCACTATCCGGCCCCCAAGACACATTTAAAGGCTTGCACAATCCCACTCCCATCTGATTTCACTGGGTGGAAGTGTGTGACTGCATACAAGCCGCTCCACTGTCCCACCACTTGCCGGATGCTACTGAACGCCTCTGTGTTGGATTAGACTTTCCGTCCCTTGAGCAGAGCTTAGAAAACATCACAGTGCATCCCATCAGTATGTGGAACGCCAAACAGCCGTGGCTTTTCCCGGCTAATGGCTGGATAAAGTCACGCCCTGTTAAGAAAAAAAGGATGCGAGATGTACCTGAGTGTTAAGCCGGCACTGATCGCCTGGCCACAGGAGCCATGATGAGGCCTGATTGCTGTGCGATTTGAGCATCCTCCGACCCAAAGCTCATCAATATCCCTCACAGCTCAGCTCTGTAACACACTGCACTGCAGCAGGACGCAGGAATCAGCAAGATGAATATTTATCAAAGCCATGAAAAGGCGCAAGAAACAATTTATTCATCACAGAAAACGGGCAGAGACCAAAACTCTCCTGGACACATTTTTGAAAACAATGCTGTAATTCAAACACGCAGGCTGCCAGGGGATTGTAACGATACGAGGTTGTTTGTACGCTCCCTGGTAGGACACATTTTCACCATGTGTTGCAGTTGATTGGTGAATAAAAAGAGCATCAGGTTTAGTTGAGTGTCCCCTGGAATAATTGTCTCTGCTAATCTGCTGGGATTCATTAAAATAGACGGATTTGACAGCCACCAGGATTATAAAGTGGAGGGTGAGTAGCCAGCAGAACGCTGCCTAAAATGCGAGCAAACACGAGGAGAGATGTCTGGTTTTATGTATCCTCCCTTCGTCCATCCTCACCCTGCCTTCAGTCTCATCCCCTCCCTCTTTTCTCCCTCAGCCCTCCTCAGCCCAGTGAGCTGTCTGAAGACAGGATGGAGGGAAAACAAAACCCCCAGCTTATTAAACCCCCGAGTCTACAGGAAGAATCTTTCATGCGGAAAAGATTTACGTAAGGAGGAATTTACTCAATTCTGTCCTCATTTCCGTATGCTGTACACACCAAATCCCCTTCTTCATACAGCATATTTGAATCTGGCTTTTCCACAGCATTGTTCTGGCATCCACCAACTTTTCTCTGTATTTCTTCGCTCTGATTAACTGAGAGGGCGTTTTCGCAACAGGCCATGTTTGATGTGCTGGCCCTGATTAGAAGATGTTAAAAATACCACCACCCTGCACCCCTCCATCTTCTCGATCCTGCCTTCTGTCTCGCCTGTCTGTCCACCTCTCCCACTCTATTCTCTCTTCTTTCTTTTAATTTCTCATCCACGCAGCTCTCCTTTGTCCCTTCTCTCCCCGTATGATTAAAGGTTTTACTTCAGACTTTTTCTTTTTTTTTACTTATGAAATTCCTCGCTTCCTCGCCGTGATTATGTTGTTCTTTCTTTTCTTTTGTCACGCTTTGTCTGTTTTCTGCCAGAGGTCTATGTTTGATTATAGCTTCGCTTTCTCTGATTACGACCTCTTGTCTCGGTGAGTGGTGTTGTCTTCCTCTCCCTCCCCATCAGCCAGAGTGACCTTGGCAGAATAATAGAGCCAGAGATAGTGACAAATTCAACAAAGTCTTATCTAGGCGCAAATGAAAACTGAGGAGGTTTCAAAGCATCTGAGAAAAACAATGCATTTATAAGGATTTCATTTAGTGACAGAAAAACATATGCTCACGTGCTCATGATGATTTCAGGCAGAATATATCATGAATTCTAATTGCTCACTATTAAAAAATAATAAAGTCTGTGATCTATGTGATTAGCCAACATTTTGGGATAATCAGTTAATAAATCATAAAGGGATACTCTTCCAATTTTCAACCAGCTTTGTATCATATCAGTGAGGGTCATATGTGAAAATGAACTCTCCATCTTACCAGCGCCCTGCTTATCTCTCAGCTCAAATCCGCCAGATGCAGAGTTTTGCTGCATGGCTCTAGGGCTGTTGCTCGAACCATAGATTGTAGTTCCTCATTTTCATGTGTCCGACACCACAGACACAAACAGTGTCAGGAAGGGGATCAAGAGAGAGACAAAACAATGATATCAAACAATCGGGGTTTTCTTGCTTTGGTCCGAATCAGGGACTCATTTTGCTACAAAGCTGTATAATTGCCTAGAGTTGGTTTGTTTTCTCACGGCAGCATTTACAAGCGGACCAGATAAAATGCCTTGCGCGAGAAAGCTGCTCGTGATTGGTCAGAATTTCCATGTGGGAAAAATCCAGGAAGTAAACAAAACGTTGAAGAAGAGTACACTTGCAAGATAAATGTGACACTTTCTAATGTCACAATGGAGGGACAACTACGCAGGTTGATTTTAGCGCTGCTCATCGTGGACTATATTGCTGTCATTGTTCATTTTAGTCAAACCATACAGTTTGAAAACGAGGCGCGGCTCCAACTAGAAAACAATGTTTTGATGCATTGGATGTGCTGAATGTGCATATTAAGGCAGTACAGGAGGAGGTGCACATTAATAATCCTCCAGGACTGTAACATGCTCATGTTTAACCCAAACAATGTGTCATGTGACTGCAGTTGGTTCAGATCCAGGTCGGAACATGTTCTCACCACAAACGAACCGCATCAGAGTTTGTTTGTAACCGGACTGAGACCACCTCTTCAAGAAGGTCTCTGTCCGGTTGTTTTGGTGCACACCTGAGTGTGATTGCTGTGTTCACACCTGCCCAAACGAACCGCACTTAGGGGGCAAAGAAACTTGAGTTTGATTGAACCTAACCAAACAGGGCAGGCGTGAAAGCACCCCAAGACTCTGTTTCTGTGTTGCCTATTTCTCACCTAAAATGTCTAAAGAAACATATTTCAGCTTATCGTTTAGCTGAAATTCCAGATCATTTAGACTGCCATCACCATATAGACCGAATCACTGTGGCATCTGGCCATTGTTTTGAATTGCAGAGATTTTCTGTTATTTTCAGTCTTAACTGTAGTGCTTGAAGATATATAATTAACATGGTGGGCTGACCTGTCTGACCTTACTGTGTTCCTTTGCTAGCGTCTGATAAAACCAACTCTACCAGCACAGTAGCTGAGCTGATACTACTGTGGACGGAGGACTGCAGCAAAATATATTTCAGCCACCTAAAAAGATCCACCCATAAAAATGAATATTGATTTAAGTGTATGCCACGTTTGGAATATTTTCACCGCTTTACACACTAACTGATTGAGGCAGTGGTAGACGAGCCACTCCTGGCTTCTAAAATAACTTTTTGTCAGTGGAGTCTGGTGGCTTTGAGATAATGACTTCAATTCTCTACAAGGAAAGGCTGTCTGACAACAAGGTAGAGAAGTGAAAATATTCTAAATATAGTGTACACTTAAACTGCTATAGGTTTTTTAAAAGGACTTTTTTAGGAGGCTAAAAATGAAACAACTGAGGCAACATCTGCTCAGTGCCGTTTTATTTCATGTCTGTGATGTGAAGGGTTTCTACCTGGAAGTTACAGTAAACAAACATTATGGATTGGTCTATTGCTTCCTGTGTCAAAACGACCAAGCTCACATTATGTCACACTCCCACAAACGTGTTTATCTGTGCAGTCCTACCTCTTGAGCGTAAGTGAATGCTACAGCCCTTTTTCTCTGTTTTCTGTCATGTTGGACCAATTTCAAAAGTATTTTCATCTTTCTACTGTATAGGCATGAAAAGACCATCTTTCCAGCACTTAAATATTTCTTTAACCCACATTAAACTGCTATCACAGAGTTTTATTAAGGTTCATGCATGTGTTTTGTACCCTTACTGTAAACAGAATCAACAACCAAATTTTCATGTCAAAAACTATTTTGATCCTATGAGACCCAAATTCTATATTCAGTCAACCGTCTGGTGTTTAAGTGGGGTTTGTGCTCCCTGAGACCGCATTTAATATTATTTCCAGCTTGTCGTGCATGCTCGTAGACCTTAACCCCTCCTCATAATATACGAGCATACGGGTAGAGAATAGATGGCTAGCCCTTGAGCATAGCATTTGGCACTGTCTTCAAGAATATCAGAGAGATTTGGTGCCTCTCTTCCCCTGTCTCTCCTGACTCTCCTGCTGATTGCACTTCCAGACTTATGATTCCGCTGCAGCGCAGGCAGGGATCCATCCAACCAAGGACAATATCAGAACTGTGTGTTATGTCTACAAATTGTGTTACAGGCAGGAAGGAGAGCGAGAAAATTAATGTTTGCCCAGAGGAATTACATTCTTCCCTTTGCACTGTACCTGCTATTCACCCAGAGAAGGGGAAAAAAGTAATGAACGTGACACACTGAATCGCTGCACGTATGATGTTATCGGCTGCACGAGCTGCAAGCTGCTGATGAGCTGCGACAGTGTGCCATTCATTAAAAACACCAGAACCACAAACAATGTGTGAGTGAATATATTATAGCAGAATGTGAGACAAAGAGACAGTGTGTGTGTGTGTGTGTGTAGAGGACGCCGTGCAGTGTGTCGTCAGGTAATAAAACTTCCATTGTGTGTCAGTGTGCAAGTGCAGGCAGAAAAAAGATGGAGATGAAGAGAGTTCAGACTTGGTTGTTGAAAAGCTGTGCTGTTGATTGAGTGCAAAGGAAAGCACTCATCATTGATTAGTTGTTTTATCCCTCAAACAACCACCAGCCTTCTGTGGGTACTCCTTAAAACCCTTGCAATGAATTCGCACATCAAGTTTTTGCAGACAATAGCTGTTGGACGACCAGACTCTGAAGGTTTGGACACTCCTTATATGTTTGTTTGTATACATCCATAGCCACTGACAGGTGAAGTTAATGACATTGTTCATCTTGTTACAGTTCAGTGTTCTGCTGGGAAACCTTGAGTCCGCACTCATGTGGATGCCACTTAACACACACCACCCACCGTAACACCGTTTAGGACCAATTACCCCCCTCAAGGCCATGGCACTCCCTAATGGCAGACCTCCTTAGCAGAGCAGTGCGCCATGCCACAGCACAAACACTGCTCAGGAATAACCTGAAGAATGAGACAAAGAGCTCAAGGTGTTGACCTGGCCTCCAAATTCCCCAGATCGCAATCCAATCGAGCACCCGTGGGAAGTGCTGGTACCCTAGAGCCGAGTCTGATCTACACTGGGGCCTGCTTGGATCAGGCTTGGCTCTGACTTGATGAGGTATGGACACAGAACCTCTGGGTGTGTTCTGAGGTGTCTGGCACCAGGGCATTGGTAGCAGATGCCTTTAGTCCTGTAGGTTGCAAGGTGAGGTACTGGCACGTCCCATGAATGCTTGATCAGATTGGGATGTGGGGAATTTGGAGGCCAGGTTGTCACCTTGAGCCTTGAGTCATGTTCCTTGGGTCATTCCTGAGCAGTTATTAAAGTGTGGCATGAGGCATTGCCCTGCTAGGGGAGTCAGTGACTTTGAGGAGCGCCATTGCCATGAGTGGTTGTACTTGACCCAAGGTTTCCCAGCAGAACATTGACTTGCACTGAGATGATCAGTGTTGTTCACTTCACCTGTCAGTGGTTTTAACGTTGTGGCTGATCAGTGCAATTAACTGTAGGCATTACTTTTACAACAGGAAATCAATACATATACAGTATTATCATGCATCTTTTATAATACTAGAAGTGTGTGAAATTCCTACACAGGCAAACAGAAGGAAAGGGGGAAAGAATAGTTTGACATTTTGGGAAATATGCTCATTTTCCGTATAGGTGAGAGTTAAATAAGAAGATTATTACCACTCTCATGTTTGTCTATTCAATATGAAGCTGTAGCCAGCAGCTAGTTAGCTAGTCTTAGCACAGAGACGAGCAACAGGCAGAAACTTTGCCTGACTCTGTCCACAGGTAACAAAATCTGCCTCCCAGCACCTTTAAAGCTCATTAATTAACATGTTATATCTTATTTGTTTAATCCGTACAAGCCCCTGAGTTTAAAACCAGGGTGTTGAGGGGTAGCCTGACATCGCCTGATCAAATCACAAATGTGAATTAGTTTGGAGCTTCTCAGTAAATTATTATTTCTAAGGGTGCAGAGATGAGCTTGTATATTATAAGTTGGTTTATTAAACTTTTGCCAAATCCTACAGCAAAAACATTTCTTCAGAAGAAAAACTTTAAAGGAGCAGTGTGGAGGGTTCATAGGATGTATTGGCATCTGAGGATTGCAACTTACAAACAGCTGAAACTTCTCATGTGCCAAGCGTGAACTCACGCTTAGGATTCCTTTAGTGTTAATTGTTCAGGGGTTTTTTATTGGGAGCCCTGTTATCCACAGAGGTCTCCTCATCTCCAAAATAAATGGACCCAGTGATTTAAACAGATAAAAACGCAGATTAAAGTGGTTTCACCTTACAAATCAGTGTTTCTTCAACACTATTCAGCTTGTTGCATATGAGCCACTAGCCCAGCAGTCTCTGATAACTTAAGATCTGGACATTCAGGAGGTTTTAACCAGGTGCTGAATTATCTGCAGAGGTCTGTTCCTCTCCAAAACAAATAGACCCACTGATTTAAACCAGTAAAAACACTGTATGAAGCCGTTCCTTGTCAAAAAGTGTTTTTCTGGAGCTTCTTACTATGGTGGCTGATGCAAAAACGCCTTTAATTAACGTCTTTAATTAGAGCCAGTGTTTGGTTTCTTTTGTAGCAGAACTACTTCACCAGTATTCTTCAGCTCGCACTCTTCGATCAAATACGCTACATTTGTTGTCTGTCGTTCAAACTCGCCTTACGACACATGGTGTTAGAGCTTTTGTGGCTGTAGCACTTAAATTTTGGAATGCTCTACCTGCTCCTAGATAAAAATTGTACTTACTTACTGATTTAACATACAAAGTCATACATATCCCATGTATCTTATAAGCCTGCGATCATGTTACCAGCGTGCTGACAGAAGTAAACAAATAAGTAATCTCCAGTGGTCTTTTAAGGATGCAGGTTGGGGGGTGGATGGGTCACAAAAATGCAGACTTCCTCTTTGGACATTCCCCTGGAGATGCATGTTTGTAACCATACATCCTGGTATATCCTCACTATGTTTCTTTTCCTGAACCAAACCACAGTAACTTAATTATTCAATAGTATGTTAAGGATGTAATCACTCATAGTGTGCTAATTAGTAGAATATTATAGGAACTGTTGTACGAGGATATATTGTATTCTAAGATAACTAAAACAATGACTCTTCTGTGCAGGGAATTGTATACTAAAGAAAACAATCATTGTATTGTACACGAGGAAAGTCCATGACCAAAACGTCAATATGTGATGAGGTTGGAGTGAGAATGTGTTGACCAGATGCAACATGAGCTCACAGACTTGTGATTCCCAGGCATGTTCAGCAAGGTTATGTGCTTAACTGTTTCTTCTTTTCAACATAAAAAAAAACAAATTTCCTGAAATGTCAAACTATTCCTTTAATAAGGTTCACTTACATCAGCTGTCATCTTGTAGCTCTTAAGAAAAGATTTTTCACAACAGTCTTCTCTTGCAGTCGCATAACAAGCAACCATAGCGTGACTTGAAACTAACAAGAAAATAAAGAGTCACTGTGATGCTTTACGTGTCTCAAGCTTGATTCAAGTCTCAGTGCTTTTCAAAGCATTTTCAAGTTAATGAATGACCGGAAGGTACATGGCCTATTTTGGAAAAGACTTGGCAGTAATACAAAGTGTCTGACGTTTGTACTCAGCGGATTAAAAACCACTGGTGGTGTCCTTTAACAGATTGTAAAAAGAAGGATTGATAGAGGGACGGGCAGAGATCATGGGAGGACAGAGGAGATGGCCGCCGAGGCTCAGACCCACAGGGAGGCCATTCAGAAGGAAGTCTTGCTCCCACTGTAAATGGAAGCCATTTATCTTCCTTTCATTGTGGATGGGTCTGAGTTATCAAACATTCTCCTTTTTTTCCTCTCTCCATCTGTCATATCCGTCTCGCTACATCTATCACTCACTGTCACTGCCGGCTTCTGACTCCACATCTATCTGCTGTCCCACTTTTCCCTCCACAATATAGTGTGAGCTCTGTCTACACTCTGTATTAGTATTAGTAGTGGTAATAGTATTCATCTGTGTATTCAGCGTTGTTTTATTGTGTGTTTGAAATACTTTGATTCTAAGACATTAATGGATGAATGTGGCCCTTCTCCTGATGCTCAAACTCCATTGCGATTTAGGCAGGGCTGCAATGTTTATTTATTTATTATTAATTATTGATTAATATGTCCTTTTTTTAATCTTACAGTCTGTAAAATGTTCTTAAATAGTAAACAAGATGACAGCTCTAGTAGTGGCTCTGTGAGGCTGTACCTAGGGACTGTATGGAGAGGTGGCGGAGGGTTATGTATTTGAACTTTTTCCTAAAGTTGGAAGATTTTTTAGGGGGTGTCATCAGGACAGGATGTTTCAACCTTTACTTATCCCAGAAATACATTTTTCCCCCACTCATTCTGGGGCCAAAATATTGCTGTGCTGCACCAACAGGCCAAGTTCACACATTTGATGGCTATAATGGGAGACTTAAGCAGTTGTTAGAGTGGTTGTATTTTCACTATTATGTTATGTTTGACATGAAAATATTCTTTTAAGAATCTGGGAGGAAGGTAGCCTGGATCCAGATTCCAATCTAGAAAGATTTTGAGTCTGGCCCTCACCGATACACCCTTCCTACCCAAGGGGCGGCACTAACTGAGGCATTTCAAATGCTGCCGCATGCAATTGGATAGCACGATGGCCAATCAGAGCAAAAAACAAGCAAGGCTATTCAAGAGAAGGCTGAGACACGGGGTCAAACATGGGGGGGATTGCACATGCGCAGTAAAATCTGGTCTGCACTTCCTCAAAGGCTCAGTAGATGGCGTGAGACCGCGGAATAAAGGGGATGTGCATGCATGTCATTTTCACAGCTTATTACTGGACTGTCACTGGTGGCCTGCGTTGTGGGTGAGAATGACAGAGATGCAATTCCGACAACTTCAGGCAGCCGCCGTCCAAAAGTCCAAGCAGACCGCACCAAGCGCACTCCTTGATCGCCTGAGCGGATCCTGCGCTTTTTATCTAGCGCCCCTGCTGTCACCCTCCAGCATCGCAGCTCAAGTTACACTGCGCATGTGCAATCCCCCCATGTTTGACCCTGTGTCTCAGCCTTCTCTTGAATAGCCTTGAAAACAAGGTGACATATTCATTGCACTAAGCCCCATTTGTTTGCCGAACAGTTGGGCTAACTGATATATTATGCTTTTGCCGTATCCCGTCGGCAAAACAGCAAAAACGTCCTTCCTGGAAGCGAAGACTTCTAGGGCAGTCTTCTGTTCCTCTCTCAAGGAAAAAGATAAGTTTAGTTGGCTTAGCGTTTCTTCCAAAGCTAAATTGAATGGACGCGGTCCTTCGGCAGCTGCCATCTTGGCTGTTTACTTTTCGACTCCGAATCATGTTATGCCCGCCCAGAGCCCGCCTCTGTCAGATAGACTGATCTGATTGATCTGATGGCAATTCAGCGGGCTCTGCTTGTCGGGGCCAGATCCCTGTGCAGAGCAAATTCGAATTTGCTAGGGGTGGGGCATCTGGATTCCCAGGTTAGGAGGAAGGTATATTTTTACAATTCAGCTCTTTTTTCAATAGAATAAAAGATTCTGCTTCCTCTTCAACCCGTTGACATTCTCAGAGCCCCCTGATGAGGGTGGGGCTGAGGAGGAGCGAGGGATGGATCTGACTCACAGACTGTAGCGAAACCTCTCAGGCAGCCTGCCAGACAAAGTGGTCTGCCCTTAGTTATGCGTAACTTTAAGCCTTAATAAAATGTAAGAGGGTGAGTTAAATAAAAAATCACCCCCATACAGTTGTTGTGAATGTTGAAATTAGCAACAGAGAGCAAACAAGTGTTGTTGTACCAGGCTGTAAACATGTTTATTTCTGCTCTAAAGTTGGACATTTTAACATAGGGGTCTATGGGGATTGACCCGCTTTCGGAGCCACCCTCAAGTGGCCATTAGAGGAACTGCAGTTTCATGTTGGCTTCATTTTTTTAGACCTGGAAGTTGCCGCTTGGTTTTGATGTGGACCAACGTAATGACTGATGTTGCCATCTCTGGAGCACCTGTAGCTGGCTAAAAATGCCTAAGAGTCCAAAATGATGTCTCTGAATTGCTTGATTTGTGAGACCAACAGCCGAAGACTCCAAAATTATTTGATTGAAAATGATATATAACAGACAAAAGCACCAAATCATCACATTTGAGAAGAAAAAAAACATCTCAGAATTGTTGATGAAGTTACTGCCGATGAACTAATAATTTCAACACTAGACCATCCCCCGTAAACTTCACACACTCACAAAAATACATACCCTTTATCTACCAAAATTACCTACATGTATACAGGTTTTTTAGTGGACTGCTTTCCAATTGCCCTGCAGTAGATGAGTATGCCTGCCTGTTTTTCCCTTGGCGTGTTACATTCGATGTCACAGATGTGCTGGAAAGCAGGTCAGTAGTAGAAAGCAGAATGGAGGCCAGTGTAAGTGTTACTGTAATTACTTCTTATTTATATCTGTACTGATTCAGTCTGTCTATTAAACTCAGCGCAGACTACATTTTAAACGATGTTTGAGCGCTGCTTAAACAGAGACAAATGATATTTTATTGCAGCCCATTATTGCATTGCACCATCAAATGAACTAAAATTACTGTGTCCACCTGGGTGACATATTTCCATCACTGCCAATCGAAGCTGACCGGCACTGTAGCAGATAAATACCCGTGACCGCTGCAGAGCAGTTTGTCCTGGGAATGAATGCCAATTGTAACCTTTCCCATTAAATACAAAAGTCTGATGTTCATGGTTGTTAGTGGGGTTTTTGTCCAGTGGGAAAAGAGCCACAGACACACATCCTCTCCTTACTTTCTCACCCCTTACATTCACCCTTTTGTTGTCTCTTTATTCAGGACTCTGACACCCCCCTTCTCTCCCTCACCCCATGTCTCCTTTAGTCTGCTCCACCCCCACTCCTCTCACCCATCACTCCACCTCACATTCAGATCTTTGTCTGGCGACCTCTGGCACTCGGTTGTTTTACTCACCCATACATCACAACTCACTCACCCCTGGCCGTTTACCACTTTCCGTTTCCCCATCTGCTTCAACCCCCCCCCCCCCCAAATCCCTCTGCCCTCAGGCTTGAAGTCAGGACAAATCTGTAACCCCTGTCACCGGTTATCCACGCAGCCAGGAAGTCACACAGGAAGTGCGCTTGCAGATGCTTCAAGCAGGAAACTGCAAAGACGAAAATTATGTTTGGGTTGGAAGACATGCCACATATGAGCCGACATATGCGAACATGACGTCAATGGTACAGATCACAGATTACAGATAATTGCAGTGATGTTAAATGGTGACATGGAGCTTCAGTTTGAATTTTTTATGCCTCAACTGATTCATCCAAAATTATCACTGCCCTCATATCAGCAGATAAATTTTAGTGTCTGCTTTTAGCAAGATAGTTCTCTTCTCTTAACAAGATCCATTTCACATCATAATATAATATATTTGGGGGCTTTTAATGGTTTTAACAATATTTTAAAGTTGTTCCTTATAATAACAGACCAACGTATCAGGTTATAACCAGAAAAGTTTTCTGTTTTAATGAGATATGTTGACTTTGTGAAATAACAAGAACATTTCTTGAAATAAAATGTGATTTGTTTTTATAATAGAAGTTTAATGATGAAACTTAAAGGTCCAGTGTGCAGGATTTAGAGGGATATACTTGCAGAAATGGTGGATGAAATATATGTTTCCTTTAGTGTATAATGACCTGAAAAATAATAATTGGTTTTTCATTTTCTCCCTGAGCCATTAATATGTACATAGAGAACAGGTCCTAGTGGGTGGAGATTGCCATGTTGCACTGCCATGTTTCTACAGTAGCCCAGAACAGACAAACCAATCACTGGCTCAAGATAGGACCTTTTTTTGTTTGTTTTTTGCATCAGCCACTGTTGTAAGAAACCCATTTGCAACAAATAGCGTTAAGAAAGCACTGATTTGTAATGTGGAACTGCAGGACCTCTGCAGATAATTGGGCTCCTGGTGAAAACCTCCTAAACGTCTAAATCTTAAGTTACACTGTGAGGGTCCAAGGACAGAGGGATGTCGTATGCAAACTGTGATTTGTGATATTGGGCTCTATACATAAAATTGAATTGAACTGAATCATCCGAGAAAAGGAGGGCAAGCTGCTCATCTCTGACATGCCAAATCACACTGAAGAAACAGTGATTTGTAATGTAAAACTGCTTACCGTTAAAACTTCAATTAAAAACCTAGTCCCAATAAAACACCCAGTCCCTTTTACTAGCTGTCTCAATTTGCCTTGTCTGGTTGTCAAGCAGTTTATTTTTTTAACATTCTTTGGATGTTAAAACCAGGTTGTTGGCTACTCACTGGAGCTAATGTTAGTTAGCTGGTTAGATTGCACATACAGATTTAAATGTATAAGCTTTTGTCAATATGGAGATGCTACATATTGTTAGCTCAGTCAGATTCTCCACAATTCAATCAGTCAGTTAATTTAACTGAAACCATGAGCACCAAAGAAGATTGTAATTCATTCGGCTTTACCAACATGACGAAAAATAAAAGGTGACTCCCTTCCTCTGGAGCTGTGTCCATTCCTGGATTACCTTGTCAGTTATTCATATTCCTTTAGTCCGTAAGCATCCACCAATCAAAAGAACGAAAAGGGTTTTTCTATAAAAAATAAATCCAAGTTGTGATTATTTTTTTAACAAGATGAAGTGGTGTTGGGTCGATATGTTGGGTGCTGTACTCCTCAAGTGCTGTAAAAAGAGTGTCATAATTCTCTTTCTCTCAGATGCTCTGTCTGTCGGAGCAAGATTATATGAATGAATTGTAATTGATGTGTTATTCGAAGCCTAATTTTTATACAAGCAAAATTCATACTGGTTCAAATAAACAATTTGATCGTATTTCCCGATCTTTGCTGAGCAACAGTTTTGTGTAAAAGGAATTAAAAGTCTGTCCCATATAGACACCTGTTGTTACGGTAATTCAGTGTTTTCACAGGTTTAAATCACCGGGTCCATTTGTTTTGGTGAGGAGGAGACCTCTATGGATAATTCAGCTCCCGATAAAAACCTCCTGAACAATGAAAAAATTCTCACTGGGAGAAATTTCTTTTTTTTTAAGATATTTTTTGCCGTTAATGGACAGTACACTTAAGCGTGAAAGGGGGAGAGAGAGAGGGGATGACATGCAGCAAAGGGCCACAGGCTGGACTTGAACCCCGGCCGCTGCGGCAACAGCCTTGTACATGGGGCGCCTGCTCTACCACTAAGCCACCGACGCCCCGACTGGGAGAAATTTCAGCTGGTTGCAATCTGCATTCCTCACCACTAGATGCCACTAAATCCCCCTAAATCTTACACAATAGACACAATGGCAGTTCTGTAGTGCTGTGACAGTGGCTTCATTCGCAAAGCTGAGTATTTCCTCTGATAACACACACACACACACACACACAACACAGCAGTTTTTTTGGTGAGCTATGCAAACTTTCTGCTGATCAGTGTCCTATCTGAACAGGAAGTTTCATATCTTTTGTTATGAAAAACATTCTTTCATTCTCAGATGAGAACACGATACTGTAGGGAAATGTTTAGAAAAATACTCAAGGTGGATTATCTCGTAAATGAACTGTGAAAAGTACATGCACACATGCAAAGGGAGAAAAAAAAAACGCACTGGGAGGGTGAATGACTGAAGGGAAATGTTTTAGAGTTAAAGCACACACAGGCAGTAGTGCACTGACTTGTGGTTGGGTGGGGTCACTGCTGCAGATGAGCTGGACCTTAAGGTCATGTTTTTCACCACGCTATAATGCTTATTCAGCCTTCTCCCTGTGGTGCGTCTGTAGGAGTATCAGAAGCGGCAGCCAGGCCTTGAGGGAATGTTCATTTCATCCAGCTGCTCTTTCATGTGACTGAACTCATCTCAGCAGCTACAGTCTCTGAATCCCAACAGAGTTCTGCTGTTTTTATCAAGGTTAAAGAACACAGACATAAAGTGCAGCTGAGTATCCAGGTCTTGAGTGTTGCAGTTGCGTATATTAGCCCAAGGAAAACCATGGGGAGCGCTAATATAGTGCAGCGAGGAGACGTTATCTTCTGATCGATGCCAGTGAGCGAGAGCAGATTAAGTGAAATTTGCTATTGCTTTATTACCATCAGAAACCAAGTTGGTGAGTAACTTCAAATACCAGTCTCAATACACTCCTTGTCCCTACCACTTAGCCTTTACCCCTATGTTCTGTGTGTTCACACTGAGAAGTAGGGTGCTCTGATTCTTGTTGGGATAGAGAGGTAGGGTGGGATTTATACAATGCAAAATGCCATAGGCTTATGTAGGGGTAAATGAGAAATGGGATTGGGCCCATGTAGTTTCCCGCTGTTCATGTGGTTTTGTATCCCCCCCCAAAAAACAGAACAGAGGTTACTTGAAGTCATCAGCATTTGTGGTTTTCCTATTTAAAACCTCACAGACACTTATGCAATATCAACTCACAAAACATGGGCCTTGTGGATATTTTTGCAGAAAAAAAGTGAAGTGAAGGTGATGTCGCAAAGCTTAAAAAAAATTGCTCTGACATAAGTCTGCTGTAAAAATATTTCAGTATCCTTTGTACTTCAACAACTTCTGTTTCTCTGGATTCTAAAGTTTAAGTAACACAAGGTTAAACAGGGACTCATCTGAGTGATCCCAGTGCCTGCCTCGTCACAGATGGTTCTACACAGCTTTGCTTTTTGCTTAACGTAACAATGTCACTTAAATTCAACTCGTTTTAAGGTTAGCTCCATAAAGCCACTTGAGTGCACCCCGACCTCTCCTCTTTGTGTTAACTTTAAATGAATGCATGTGTAAGTGGCTTTCTGCCGCTCTGTGATACACAGATGCACATAAAACCAACACTGACCAGTCTGCTGAACCCTTGTTTCTTTCTCTAAATGGATGCTTGAATTATTTATAACACAGTTAACATCTTTAAGTTTCTTTTTTTATGAATCTCCTTAACCTATTACATGCAGTTGCCCAAGATAAAAAAAAAAGAAGAAGATATTTTTCCTCTTATCTGTTGTGCAACTGACCCTTCGCTATGTCCTGCCCCCGGACGCAGACTGGCCAATCAAAACGTAGCATCGGTCTGTCAAAAACACAGCTGTTTTCCATTGACTCTAATGTAACTTTCAGATTTCCTTCATTTTTAGGCTAGTTTTGTGGATTTCAAGCTAAACATTGTGTCTGGGGCACGTTGTTTATTAATGATACTTGTTACCTGTAGAGGCTGGAAAAAGTGACACCTGCCGACTGCATCACTGTGCAGAAGGAAACATGCATTTGCCCACGGACGAGAGACTCGTGCTCGTGACAGTGTGAGATGTACATTAACGGCGTCCTCCTTGACTGAGCTGTAACGTTAGCTACCTCAGTGGTGCTAAGTGAGCTAGCAGTAGATGCACGCTTCTTTCTGTGCAGTGACAGTGTTGGCAGCTGTAGGTTATTACACTGTAGTAGAAAATAGTTGTAGCTTTATGAAACTGAAACAACAAGCTCTGTGGATTATCTTGAGTAACCAGGTCATGATTTCTGGAAAGAGACACTGCTGTTGAGTTTTTCAAATGTTTGAGCACCAAGCTGAGTGCCATCTAGTTCCATTATATTGGAGGGAAGGCAGACATCTTAATGGCCGATATCTCCAACACTCTGCAACTCACACTAAAACAATCTAGATCAATTACTAGCACTACAGGTAAGAGGAACCATATGTATTTTTGATTGTGGGGTGACTGTCCCTTTAACCCTATGGGCCCTAGGCCTTTTTTGGGTATTTTTGCTGCCTTTACTTTTAAGCTCATATCACAGTCATTATAAAGGCTATATACACATGCTATATCTTGTTTTTTTCAGGACAATGTGGGCTATCCCGATTTGCCATCATTTCATGTCCTTCTATGTGCCTGTATTTTATATTAATTTTTATATCAATGAAAAAAAAAAATCCGTGTTACTAAATTCTAACATTTTTACATGTATCTCACCATAGCAAGTTGGAAAATGACATATTCTGCCATATATGAAGAGGGGAGACTCTCTGGAATCTGGCAATATAAGAAACATGATGGTGGGAAATTCTGTCACTTCACAGCTGTCCAAAACATGTGGTTTGTGCCAGGCGGACATGATTGCCAGTATTTTTTCGTTATTGCAAGAAATTCCATTGACTCATTCACAAGTCAAAAATGTGTTTTATCTGAAAGAAACATGCAATATTTACATCTAAGATCATAGAAAAATACTCAACCAAGTGCAGTGAAAAATTTGTATGCCACTTTGTTTGCAGTAAACAAAGTTTGTTGTTTTTCAGTTTCAGTTATATATTGGGGGGACATTTTGGGCAT
>NC_065512.1:17320927-17351045 GCF_006386435.1 Epinephelus moara | reverse complement strand
GAGTAATCCATCCAAGAGTAATGTGTGTGCAAAGCTGTATGAAAGCTCTGTTATACATAATTTTAGTGTAACTTTATCATTGTTTTTCGCTGTGAAAACATTGGACTACCGACTACCTATGCGTCGTTCGGGCCCATAGGGTTAAAATGATCCCACACTTTTTGAGGTGTAGCCTATATCAGCTCGTCCCATCTCTTTAGTGAGTGAAATATTAATTCCCAAGACTCTGTTTTTATGACTGCATCATTTCATCAAAGAAAAATCCTTGGGGATTATTTAACTCACTCCTACATATTTGTTATTCCTGGGATCTCCACTAGAATTTAAAAATAAGTTTGATGTGTTTGAACAGTGTTTGGCAGCAGAGCACTGAAATGACTGACCAACTGATGGGCTGCTGCCAACCCTAATTAATACGAAGAGTCTTAGATGGTCGTCTTAATCATAGTCACACCTGTGACTCAGTTTTCCTTTAACCCAGAAACATAATCTTGACAGCAAGGTCCTGAGTAATTGAAGGCCAACATCAAACCTTTTATTTCAAAGCAATCCATTAATGTTTAAACAGCTTTCTGGATAAAAAACAATAATCTGGAGGAGCTCCAGTTGGGCATTTAGACATACTACACCACAGAATCCACACACACCAAAACAATTACATTGATAGTGTCAGTTCTGGTTGTCATTGATTATATTATGAATTCATGAAATGTTATGGTTAAGTGTCTCAGAAATATAACCCTTCTGTTGGTTCAGTCGCACCAAGCTTCGTACATGGTTCCTACAGAGAGATACTTGTTTATATATTTCTGTGTACAGTAAATCAATGTGCAAGTAATCACTGTCTAAAGATGAGACAGAAATACTTTTACTTGGCTTAGAGGCCAAAATAGATGCATTATCGACAAATCTCGGTTTTCCTTTCATTTTTCAAATTGAAAACATTGGCAAAGCCTCTTCTGTAATACCAAAAAGCTAAAAATAATGACTGCCTCCATCCCAGCCACCATAATTATTCATCTTCCTCCCTTTTCTCTAAAAACTCTATTGCAATACAATCAATGGTGTGGCGCTGGACCAGGACCTACAAGGGTGCATATCACCTTTCATCTAAGCTTCACTGCTGCTTATAGAAATTACTTTAAAGAGCTAAATGGCAAAGCGCCAGTTTGCATTGCAGACGCCCTGTCGTTAAATGAGCCTGCGTGATCGCTCAGATCATCCACTGTGGGTTTGTTAGATGTTCACAAATTAGAAGTGCAGCTATTTTAAGCTCTGCTCCTAAACTGTAATATACAAGGCTATTAGGCAGGGATCCTCAGTGAGCAGCTTGATATTTCAAATAACTTCAAAATAGTCTTTTACGTAGTCTTCCTGTGTCTGTATCTTTGTTTATTATTTTATTTTAAAACTCTTACTGATGTTATACAGACGTTATGCTTCTATTCATCCATTGCTATGATTACTTGTTACTGAAAGCTGCATTAATTTATCAAGGTTCAGTTTATTGTCATTCAAACATGTTAAAAGCATTCATCCATCCATCCATTTTCATCCACTTATCCGGGGCCGGGTCACGGGGCAGCAGGCCAAGCAAAACACCCCAGATGTGCCTTTCCCTAGCAACACTTTCCAGCTCCTCCTGAGGGACCTCAAGTCGTTCCCAGGCCAGACGAGATATGTAATCTCTCCAGAGCATTCTGGGTTTGCCCTGGGGCCTCCTACCAGTGGGATGTGCCCAGAACACCTCCAACGGGAGGCGCACAGGAGGCATCCTGATCAGATGCCTGAACTACCTCAACTGACTCCTTTTATATGAAGGAGGAGCGGCTCTACTCCGAGCTCCCTCCGGATGTCCGAGCTCCTTACCCTATCTCTAAGGCTGAGCCCAGCTACCCCACAGAGGAAACTCATTTTGGCCGCTTGTATCCGCGATCTCATTCTTTCGGTCACTAACCAGAGCTCATGACCATAGGTGAGGGTTGGGATGTAGATGGACCAGTAAATCAAAAGCTTCACCTTTCATCTCAGCTCCCTCTTCACCACAACGGTCCGGAGCAGCACCTGCATCACTGCAGAAGCTGCACCAAACCGCCGATCCATCTCATGCTCCATTCTACCCACTCTCGTGAACAAGACCCCGAGATACTTGAACTCCCTCGCTGAAAGGAATTGCCACCTTAACGTGGTGGAGGGGTTTGTGTGTCCCTGTGAACCTGGCAGCTGTGTTGTCCGAGGCTAATAGCCCCTGGTAGGGTCTCCCACGGCAAAGTGGTCCCAGGGGACGGGCCACACTAAGGGTGATTCAAGAATACCTTGATGAAATGGAATGTTCGGACTTTGAGCATCTCGCCCGGTATGGGGACACCGGGACACCGACTATAATAAATACAACCCATAGTTAAATAAACAAATGCGTGTGGCATCAATAGCTGCATGCAGTTGCAGGAGTATAAAGTGCAGAAGACAGACTTTGAGTCAGAGCGTTCATAAGCCTCAGCCTCTGGGAAGAAGCTGCACTGAAGCCTAGTTGTTCCGGCTTTGAGGCTGCGCAGCCTTCTGCCTGAGGAGAGGGGGGTGAACAGTTTGTGTGTAGGGTGGGTGAAGTCCTTCATGACATTGACATATCTATCCCCTTACAACCCACCCTTATTCCCAGGCGTCAAATACAACACAGCTTGATCAGTAGCACTCAACATCCAACGCACAAACCACCCTTTGGCGTCCATATGAGACATGCTGGGCTTTCAACTAAGTTAGCGTAAACCTAGTCTGAGTGGGCGGAAGTTCGCTGCATAGATCAGCCTCTCATTGGGCGGAACAAGCCACCCGCTGAAGTCCTGCCCTACCACCT
The DNA here is from genome assembly GCF_006386435.1 of Epinephelus moara. Lineage (NCBI taxonomy): Eukaryota > Metazoa > Chordata > Actinopteri > Perciformes > Serranidae > Epinephelus > Epinephelus moara. Next base: position 17,348,191 of record NC_065512.1, on the reverse strand, counting down.
CCGGTTGTGTAGCAGTTTTCAACCGTTTTCAACACGTCCTTTACTAACTTTTGCGGTGTTTGGTCTTGCGGGGATGTAGCATTTTTCTGCCATGGTTCGCATCCTGTAGGCGATATTTTTGTGGGCGTGTTACACCAAAACATGTTTCCCCCCGGCAATATTTTTTGCAAGCGCACCGTTGCTGTGGCACCACCCAGAACGATTGTGATTGGTTGAAAGAAATACAAGCAGCCGGGGCATTTTTTTTCTCCAATCTTAAAGTGAGAGTCGGCCCAGCCAGACCTTTCTTTTCTTGAGAAAGGTCTGGTGAGCGAGACTAGCGTAAACCCATCTACAGCAATGATGAAGCATAAACAGAGAAAAGGGTGTGAGAGAGGGATAGCATATTGATCAAACATACACAGGAATTTTACCCAGGAATTTGCAGTTTGTGTCCTTGGACCTTTTTTTTAAACTTGTTTCTTCTTTGTAAAGAACTTTGAAGTACATTCTTTGTATGGAGAGTCCTATGAGAGAGAAAAAAACAATAATCTTTATTATATACAACACTACATTTGTTTCTTTTTATAATCCTTATCCCTTTATTGGTATTATCAATGGACCAATCTCGACTCACGGTGTGAAAATATTGTAATAAAAGGTGAATCTCTAATTAGGCATAATCTTAGTCAAACACCATATTTATCTCCTGAGTAATCGTTGCAAACACCTCTCAAATTAACTGCACACAGTCTCCAACACAGGCAGTTTATCAGTGGAACAAACAACACCCCTCTGTGAAAATGGCTCAACAGCTGATTCAAACAGTGACAGTGTGTCCTTCTGTCTCTACACTCCTTCACTTCATACTTTCTCTCACCCTGGAGACTCTACGTACCAACTCCTGCTTTGTTGCTTCCTTCTTCTCGCATCCAAAGTAGTCCAGCCAAGCATGAGATGGTTGTATAAATGTTATCTCATGGACTGGTGACCTTTCAGGGGCATCATGCCAGGCGAACACTGCAGCTGAAAGCCCTGAATGGATCTGTGATGACCCATGTGTCCCCCACCGCAACTAGTCGTCACACTTGAGTGAGTGCGCAGAAAGACCTTCTCATTCCAGGCCTGTAATGGCCGCCTCTGGGCAGCCTGAAGCAGGAGGTCACAGAGATGCCGCAGGGAAAAAAAACGTCAAAGCGTGCTGGAGCTTTACTGTAGCTGTAAGTTTAAGGAATATATTTCCAAGTGTCAGTTTTCCACATTGCACAGTGTGTGCCACTGAAAGGCCTGAAATCAATCCTGAGAGAGAAAATGAGAAATCCAGGGGGCTGCAGAAAAACTCCCACATGGTTAAAAAATATAATCTCATACTGTAGGTAGGTGACGTGATTTTAGTCAGGAATGTCAGTACGTTATGGTTGAATTATATTATAAGACAGAAATAGTGAATTTAAATTGCCAGAAGTGGCATTTGGAGTATTTCTGTTAAGTTGTAGAGTAGAGGTACATTTTTCTTATTTCTATTTCACAGCTTGGTGTCACGGCTGAACTGCAGGAGTGAGTGAAAAAAAAATCATTTTTGAAAAGCTTAAAAGGAACTCTTCAGGAGGGAAATAAACATGGTTTTGTAAAATACCTAAAGAACTTAAAGCTGAGGTAGGCAGATTAATTTTGGCATCATTGGGCAAAATTTCCATAATGAACTTTAAGCATGTTGTGATTTAAGTGGACGAAGAGAAAACCAGACTTATGCACCTCCTCTTGGCTCTGATTTCATTCTTTAGAAATGCTATCCCGTGATGGGAGACTTTGGCCAATCACAGATCATGGCGAAGAATCCCGCAGCGAAAGTTACTATTCCAGCATTGGCAACAACTGTCTACACTGCAAAGCAACCCCGAAAAAGGACAAGTCCGACCTCGTCACATATTGACGTTTGGTCATGGACCTTCTACATCCACATACGATGTGCAAGGTACCCTGGGTGTGTTGGTTGTTGACGTTCTGGGATGCCGTGTCAAGTCCTGCCTGTTACATGCATTGTCTTCTTTCAAAATACACTTCTGTTTTCACAGGAAATTTAATGTTTACATACAGTCTCTCAAAATACATACACTATGTCAGTACAGCACTGCAAAACTACGTTTTTTTTCCTCCAGCAACTGACGCATGTGGTCGGGTCAAGGCAACAAAAACACATGGTTAGGTTTAGGCAAAAAAGAGAAGGGTTTGGCCTTATAATCTTATGGGACGTGAACACTAAGCATGGTGTCACTCTAAGTCATCGAAAGCCAGTGCTTGGGCAGTGACATGCAGCGTCAGAAACCAACAAAGAAAGATGTCTTTAACGCCAGCATGATATGCGACCGGGTGCTGTTATAGTTTAACGGCGCCTGCCGGCATCGGGAGCGTATCTATGTTTCCCGGGTTCTATGTTCCCCACTTAACCCTGCAAAAAAGGTTCTATGTTCCCCGCTTACACAAAAAGGTTCTATGTTTCCTGGGTTTTTTTAGTAAGTGGGAAACATAGAACCCTTTTTGGGTGGTAAGCGGGGAACATAGAACCTGGGAAACATAGGGATGACCCCCCAGCATCAGGGGGAAACCTAGCGGGACAAGGACGAAAGTTAAGGCGGTAAAAGTCCAACTGGGGACGGTGGGAGGGGTGGTGGATGGGTCCAACAAACACCAACTTTCACCTGAAAGAGCGGTGTTCGTGTCCCGTAAGATTCTGAAGCCAAACCCTGTTCTCTTTTTCCTAAATCTAACCACATGTGTTTGTTGAAAAAAACGTAAATTTGTGGTGTTGTACCGACGTAGTGCATTTATTTTAAAAGAGACTGTATGTAAACGTTAAGTTTCCTGTGAAAACAGAAGTATATTTTGACAGAAGACAATACATGTAACAAGCTGAACTTGGCACGTCGTCCCAGAATGTCAACAACCAACACACCCAGGGTACCTTTCACATCATATGTGGTCGTGGAAAGTCTATGACCAAAACGTCAATATCGAACCTACTTTGACTTTCATCTCCTTAGCTTGTGTTCTTGTCCTGCTGCGTTTCCTCCAGATGCCGCTGTGCACCATTGAACTATAACACCGACTGGTCGCATATCATGCTGACATTGTGGATGACTTTTTTCGTCAGTGTCACTGCCCAAGCACAGGATTTTGACAACTTCAAGTGGGACCGGGTTGAAAAGGAAGACGAACTCATCAAAAAGAGAATCTGACTATATAATAAATAGACACGTGTCATTATTGGTGAGGCATTTGCTTCTAAATGTTGCTAATAATTTAGCCTTCTGCTAACCAGAGCCAGAAGCTCGCAGCTGCAGCTTCAAGTTCAAGTTTATGTGGCTAACGTTACCTAAAGCCTTGAATCACAGTGTGTCTGCGATGTACTGTAGAGCCTACGCCGTAGGTATGGCGTTGATTCAACACATAAGTATAAATCCTTCTTTAGACCGAAGTAACCACAATGGCAGATCGAGCAGATTATTAACTGTGTAAGAAAAGCAAATGTGTTCATATATATAGGAATTTCTCTCTAAAGTTTACAGCAGTAATAAAAGTATAAAATTACAACAGGCTTGTCCTTTAAAGGTCTGCTGTTGGTCTGGGAATGCAATAAAGTTAAAAAAAAAGAAAAAGAAAAAAGCAACTTAACATTAGGTTGTAAAGATTTGAAATATTAGTATGAAAAACACATTTAATATTTTAAGGTTGGCATGTTTTTTCCAGTGCTAGTCTCTGAAACAGTCACTCAGGCATTTTGAAAATAAGTATCAATAATTGGTATTAAGGTATTAGGCATTTAGCATCCTGTTACTTCAGGTTAGTTTTGACTGATTATTTTTAGAAAGTTGTTTTGGAAAAGCATTAAAGTTGTTAACACTGTCAGAGGGTTAATGATCATTGTTGCAGGCATGTTATTAAAGACACCTTGCCACTCCCTGCCACACAGTGTTGCTCTGGCTGCTTCACCAACTCAGCCCCCCATCACAGTTTTTTAATGCCATACACACCTTCATTCCTCCCATCTCAGTGACACGAGCCTGTTGGGTGTTATTCTGTATATCCGAGAGAGACTCATCGTGCTCCCCGCTGAATCTGCTCCTGCTGCTGGATTTATTTGTGGATCGAGTTCCTATTTCACTGTAACTGTAGAATGTGTGCAATAAATGATGCAAATGTGTGATGTTTTTGCTCTAGATCTGTTGTGTAACAAGAAAAAAAAAAGTTAAAACTGCAAATTTGTGTTACATAAGATTAATTCTGCGGCTCCATATTTTATAAATAACATTTGCCTCCTGGCTTTAGATGTGTTGTTATGAGATGGGTTGTGAAGACAGTGAAGACACTGAGATATCAGGTGACTTTTGACGAACGTCTGTGCCAGATTCAGACCCTGAAAGTCAATTACATCAACCCAGTCACCGGAATAAATGGTGGCATTGTCATTCCTGCAAACCATAGATATGTTACACATGTACGTTATTATTTAGACGATATGTTGAAGTTTATGTTTTAACAACATTGCAGTTAATGTGTGTTTATGTTTAGGCACAAAACCACTTGGTTATGGTTCAGAAAAGATCGTGTTTTTGCTTTTGCTTGATTGCACAAACCAGGTTTATTGTTTGTTGGTGTAAAACAGTGGTCTGCAGCTTGGCAGCCGACTCACTAAGGCATCACGCCATCCACTATTCCCTCCACCTCCCGATGGCAAAGTGAGCTTGTGTACATGTAATCAGAACTATGTCACTTTAGAAATGCTGATATGATACATATGAAAGCATATCCATCGTCTGCAGAAACGAACAATGCCAACATTTTCCTTTGGTGACTGGGCTGGCTCCATGTCAGGTTTTTTAATTCTGCTTGCATTTCATAATGATTAAAAAAGCTATTCTCAAATTTCAGCCAAATGAGCAGCATTGCTTTTGGGATGGCAGTGTCAGTTGATTGTTCTGGCATGGCTGTAGACTCTGAACATTAAAGGTGGGCTATGCAGGATTGTTGACAGCTTGTAAATGTGCTCGGCAGTGAAAGTGAAAGTCAAAGCCAACCCTAAATTCACTCTCATTTGGCGTCTCGCCTCATCACATTTGCATTTGTTTTGGCACTGTGTTGTTTTTGATGGGTGCTGCTTATGTTCTGGCACCTGTTCGCTACCTTTTTAGTAAAAGCCCCGCCCTCACCTGAGCACTGTGGGGGTACATTGCCATAAATGTCTTGAGCGATATCCTCCTGAGACCCTGTGTCCCCCTGTGAGGACATCACACTTGGGTTTACTTAACCTTATACTTTATTGTGCTTAACTTAGACCTGTTGTCCTCGTTCCTGGACGCTTTTTTGTGCCATCTAGTGGTAGTAAGAGCACAATACACTAATCCATGTAAAAACAAGATGGCAGCCATCTCTGCCAAGTCAGTCTGCAGCTGATCCTGACACAAAAGTGGACAAGGTCCAAAACCTGATCACATTTTATGGTTGAAACATTTTTTTTTATTTATGATTAATAATGTTTGTAGTTTGATATGGCAACAAATGTGACCAATTTTTGCAACACTAACAAGGTAAGACGCTGTTAATTAGGAAGTACTCCTTTGAAGACATTGGGACTTTATTATCATCTTGTTTGAGGACAGTGGAATTCTATTATGGTCTCGTATGAGGACATTGGGAGTTCATTATCGTCTTCTTTGAGGACATTGGGACTTTATTATCATCTTGTTTGAGGACATTGGGACTTAATTATAGTCTTGTTTGAGGACACTGGGACTTTATTTTTGTCTCATTTGAAGACATTGGGACTTTATTTTTGTCTCATTTGAAGACATTGGGACTTAACTATCATCTAGTTTGAGGACATTGGGACTTTATTATTGTCTCGTTGGTTTTTGGGAAAATCCTTCATAATATATACGTCTGTAAAAATCAGAGTACATTCAAGAACAGAACATGCGGTGCTTTTACAGACAAGCTGTTACCACTTGTTACAACACATAATACACAGTGATGGAGGTCTGTGAGGTTAGAGTGCACGATGGTGGCATATCAGTTCTTAACAGTCATATGAGCATCATGCATTTTCCATGCATTTAGAATTAATGTGTTCGAGGCGAGTCGACACTGGGATGCGATCTGTCGTGCATACTTTGCTAATTAGAGTGACAGTGGGAGAGAGACAATTAGCTGGAGAAAACATTCACATGGGCTTAAAGGCATCTTGTGAGGCTTTGTGCTATGAGCATGTGGCGAGGACGTTAGTTATGCTACTGATGACAGATCAAGCATGAAATTTTAAGATTTTGTGAAGCAGTGCGCCTGTGAAGTGTATGTTGTTGTGCATTCTTCTCACATAGGACTGCTGAGCGATCCTAACTATGGGGCACGTTGTTGGAACAATCTGTTTTTCTGCAGAGTAATCTTGCAGAGTTGTAATTTTCTGTATTGAAGAACTGTAGTTTAAGCAGCTAGCGTTTCGCTCCGGTATAAATAGACGTTAAAAAATCTAAACTCACTCCATCCCTTCTCTTGGGCACCACAGCTAAATATATGACTGCCATCTAAATGTGTCCTATTACTGTCTTCCAATCTCTAATTCTGCTGGGCTAAATCAGTCCTTCTGTCTCTTTTAGTAGCAGGGAGTCTTGCTCATTACCATTTCAAAACCTCTAGTTTGGCTTCCATGTTCCCTCATTATATCTGATGGGGAGTCGGGCCAGTTTGGGAAGAGGGAAGCAGGCGCTCAAAGCCTATACAGGGACGTGAAATTACACAGCGCTGCTCAAAACCGCACAGTCATAAAGCAACAATAGCGACTTTGGTGGTCAACACGGTGACACACACCGTGTCTACGGGATTTTATGTGTGCCTCTCAGTGCTCTGTGTCGTGTTGCATACATGTGGAGGATGTGAAACAAGCTGTCTTGCAACAAAAATAATTACAACTGTGCTCTCCTGCAACCGTCATCTACACCGGGGATGAATTATGTATTACTCACAGCTCTGACTACCAATCGCATTGCACACGTCTGCCTGCCGCCGCTTTACCTGTTGTGCTTTTCATACTTCAGCATAGCACAATGAGCTCATGCTGTGAAATTATGCAGGAGGCCGGGGCAATTTCATTCAGTCCTCCATTTTATCTTAATAGCATTTCACGATGTTTGTTTTGTCATGCAAATCCTCATGGCCCGAAACTTCTTGATGGATTAGACAGGTTCTTTGTCAGCGAGGCTTACAGCACACAGCCGCATTATTCCAAGTAGGCTACCTGTGTCACAATAAGCCTGTGAGAGTATGTGCATTATTAACAGGGGTATTTTAATTGTGTGCCCAAATAGAAACACACTTTAACGTCAGGTGTACGCTGAGGAAATTACATCTTAAATGCTTAATTTGGATTCATCAAGTATGTAGGTGTTGGTGAGTATGATCATGCAGCATAAAACTAGCTTCCTCTCTCGTGTGTGGGTGTGGGGGTCCTGCTCTTCTTGTGAATTGCTAACCAAGGCATATGGTGTCTGTGACCTGCAGGTGTTGAGTCGCAGGCGTGCTGAGAGTCCAACAGGAGGGGAAATCACACTGTCAAACATACACTCGCTCAGATACTCAGATGCTGATGTATAATTACAGTTGGCTGCAGTCTTTTCTTTTTTCTTTTTTTTTTTTTTAAAGATGAGGCTGTCATTGTTGAGTACAAAAGTGAACCGTCATTGGCTGTTTCCTAACAACCTATGGATAACGTGTGATAGTAACAATATGTATTTCATGCACCGTGCAGCCAGTCGAGAGAAGATGTAGGGAAAAGAAGTGAAAAATCTCATCCTACTCACACAGTAATCCTTTAAAGAGGGCTTTGCTGCCTCTCACTGCCAAACACTTTGATACATCCCTTTTGAAAATAACTGGGGGAAAAAAAGGCTGGAACAGAGTGATTTTAAGGGGATTCAGGAAGAGAGAGAGAGATTTGCAGTTATTTCACATTTCTTTTCAGCATGAAAAAAATCAAAATGATCTATTTTAGAGGTAATGAAACTTGTCAGGATATATAAGACTGCTCAGAGCAACTTACGCTGACGGACTTTAAAATCTTCCAGTGTCTCAATGTTGAAACCAAAGACGAGTAAACCTTTCTAAACTGTGTTGCATCAATGCCCATAATCTGACTGCACACATTAGTGGTTTTTTAACATTAACTATGGATGCATTAGAAGTATTCAGATAATTTACCTAAGTATTAGTAGCAATACTACCATATAAAAGTACTCCACTGCAAGTAAAAGTCCTAAATTGAAATATCTGTTAGGTAAGAATGTGTAACTGAACACTTATGGGAGATTTTGGATCGATTTCTTAAGGCCTTGACACACAAACCCGAAAACTAAGAGCTAGTAGAGACGAGGAGGGACTGTTTCATCGCCTCAGATCGCCTGTGTCTCGGCCAGACAGTTGTGCATGAACACACCGCAAAGACTACAGCATATGTTCTGCACCTACGTGATAAGAAATAACTCTCCATACCAGCAGGTGGCAGTAGTCTGTATTTGTCATTAAAAAGGGAAACCAGGATGCCAGTGAGCCAGTTAGCATTAACAACTCGATCAAAAGGTAAAAGGATACTTGCTGTGCACTAGTGAACAGTAACACACAACAAAAAATTACAAACCGTTTCTGCTCAATGGCTAAAAACATTTCTTACCTCACAAAACAAGTTTGTTTTGACCTCACGACCTCTTGACTTAAGTTGTTTGTTTGCTTTCCTCACTTCAGTTTCTCTTCTCTGCCAATCAGAATGATTTTATTCAGCTACGGGCTCCACCATCTCTAGTGCTGAGTCAACACGCTGAATCAGCCAAAAAAAGCCGCTAAGGACCGATTAGTGCCAACTGTGCAGGACACACCACAAAAACTAGGGCAACAGACGCTAACCAACAGCCTGACAATGACCAATGGCCAGCCATTGGCTTTGTCTGTCAGGACCCTTAGTGCTCCTCACCATCGTCATTAAAAACCAAATAAGGAAATGTCTTTTTGGAAGAAAGGTGTTTATCCCTCCAGTGGCGTTAAAAGACTGATTGATGCTGCTCTGTTGGCACATGGTCATCAAACACCTCAGTAAGACACTTAATGTTTGTCTTTTCCTTATTTTATCACATATTTTAGTACGTCAGTATCACTGGTAAAATGTACCTTAAGCAGTGTAGTTCTGACTGAGTTAAAAGAGATGGAGTAGGGGCCCTCTACTACATATACTGTATTGAACTGCATTTTAAACTGAGTGAATGGAGGTTGTCAGGCAGAGGGCCGTATCAGCCTCAGGCTGCAGTCTTGACCTGTATTTGCTTTTCAGGTAGGCAAGGGAGGAAACTTCATTTTCACAGATAAGTTCATGTATATTTACAGACATGTAAATGTTTAAAACCCAGGACCTGGAGTATTAAAAGTAAGATCACTGATGGTCCCTGTGAATGTTACAATAGCCCCGTTTCCACCAAACACTTTCAGTATGGTACCTTTGGAACCAACAGTAACCCTTCAGACATGGTACCTAGACCCTAGCGTTTACACCGCAAACAGTACTCTTAAATGTGGGCGGGGTTGTTGTCACTCACTGCTCCGTCCAGCACTCACTGTATTTCCTCCTTCATCAGTTTGCACCTTGTTTATCGTCCACAGAACGCCAATATTTTCAGCACAAAATATACCAGGCTACAGTGAGAGTCTTTCTCCATGGGATGTTTAAAAATAGCGTGTTTGTGCATTTAGTCCTTCTCAGGCAAGCTCAGGGGTTTAGTGTTGCTGTAGCCCACAGGAGCGACACTCCGTCACACTTTTTTTTTTTTTTCTCTGACTGAGAATTTGGATATATGCCGTCCTGGAGGAAAATTAATATATATTAACGCTTGAAGATCCACTTGTTACTAAAAGTGTATGTCATATAGAAACTACCGGAATGGTCAAAATTGTCACAGTGAAATTTAAGGTGTTCTGATTAACTGATGTCATCACCTCATGCATTGAGCAACATTATTAGTTAACGTTCCAACTTAAAAGTCACCAGCAGTCGGCCCAGTGAATTAAGTTATTTTTTTCTCAGACTCCAGCTGCTGTGAGAGGCAGCAAAACATCCTTTCATTTTATAGTTAGTTACTAATAAAACTCTCCACAGTATGAACAGTGGTTACATGAGCCTCAAAACCAGCCACAACTCAGCCCTGAGCAGAGTGACCGTCCTCTATTGACCAATCAACAGACTGCAGTGTTCACAGCTCCACCTTTTAGTACCAGATCTGTGTGCTAGGTACCCCAACAGAGGGGGACCAAAAATGGGGACGGTACAGAACAGTTCCATTGGTACCATCCACAACTTTTCACAGTGGAAACAGAAAAAATATGTATCAAACTGTACTGTAGTGCTCGGTAGAAAGGGGCTATTATGTCCCTTTGAAATGAAGTAGAGTAGAAGTATAAAAAAGCCTGTGATGGAAATACTCAAGTAAAGTACAAGTACCTCAAAATTGTACTTTACAGTAGCCCAGAACAGACAAACCAAACACTGACTCTAGATAGGGCCATTCACGTTTTTATGTTATCGCTTCAGACACTGTGGTTCTCTTACACGCCAGGCACACAAAACTTTTAGTTCTGCAACCTCTCAACTAGATGCCACTAAATCCTATGCACTGGACCTTTAAATTAATTCATATCAAGGGACCATGTACAGAAATACATTAATGTCAAAAAACAAAAGAGATAACTTGTACCAGATGCTTTGTTCCAGATTTAGCTCTGAGCTAATTTCCATCTGTAGTTCCTCGGCAGGTGAGAGGAAACAATGAAACACAGAGGAAAACCTATCATCACCACTACAACCCATTGATGCCCACGCAGGCATAGGCACACACACACACACACACACACACACACACACACACACACACACACACACATACATAGAATAGACATATCAAAGTACCTGAGTAAATGTAGCCTATGAAGCTGTTTTTTTTCTCACCACTGTGCATCGAGTTGCTGGAGGGGATCTATCTTACCTCTTACTTAATGATAACGTCACACAGAACATGAATATGCATTAGCACACTGCACGAGGAGACTCAGTGACATAACAGGTTGCCATGTTTTGAATCTGCAAGCTCGATGTTTGTTTATTTTCAGAGCGCTGTCCCTTATGATGAAGCAAAATTTAGAGCATGAGCCAAATTTCACACGCCAGAGACTCAAAGTCCTTTGTATGTACTGTACTGTGGCAGCGTGGGACCGGCTGTAAAAAAAATATGAAGGCGTTTGTGCCTAAAAGTAGACGAGCTGAGTGCGGGGTGTGAATGCGAGTGGTTTCTGCAGTGGCTCAACAGTGAAAGCGTCACAGTGCATGTACTGTATGCACATGCACATGCACATATGGAGGTACAGTCATGTTGAATCCTCAGCATCCCGTTTGGGTGACAGCAGAGGGTGGGAGCTCTCACAGCGGACTGGCCATCATACACAGGCCTGTCCATCAAATACTTGGTCGCCATGGAAACAACCTAGTTCCAAGCTAGCGCGAGGCGGGTGCAGCGATATAATGGAGGACCAGACAGAGCCTGCCTGCCTAGGGATGTGTTGCTTTTAAAGCGACCACCCTCGTCCTCGTCTTTTCCAGTTAGACGAAATGAGACTGGGGAGAGACGGTGACAGTATCTGGCTGCTGTGCCCAAAATACACACAAAACAAGCTGATGTCTGCGCATTCACAAACACACAGCACCTTCATAAGTGGTTGTTTTTTACTGAAATAAACACTTAGGCCCAAAGCAGCATGACGTTTCTTTGGAAATGATATCATAGCTTTAGAGAGGTTTATAGAAGAGTTTCACAGAGCTCACAAAGGCTTATCTTATTAACAACACGTAATCATTAAAGGTATTACATCCAGCTTACATCAGTCAGATAACGGGCAGATTACAAGCAGAGCCAGAAACTAAGAGAGACGGGGAACAGGGTGAAGGAAAGACAGAGTCAAAGAGAGGAAGATGGATCCGTCTTGCTAAGCTGCTGTTAAAAATGTAACATTAAAACAGACAGACTTGGTAAGCTTGTGATGGGACGACAGTAGAGTTTCTGAGGAACTGCAGAAATATGACATCAAACTGAAATCTTATCTCTGTGGTGAGGATTGTGACCTCACACTGCCAGACATGTAGAAAGGAAACTAATTGCTTTATCGAAAAAGTGTGAAGCCTGTGAAGGGAATACATTGAGGGGAAAATAAATAAGAAAACAAGCGTGAAGCCCAGGAGACGGAGGGAGAGAGAGAGAGAACTAAAAGTGACAAAAGGTGAGCTGAAGGAGTCTGCCATTGCCGTATGGTGAGGCTGTAGGAACGGGGCTGCCTCTTCCACGAAGTGACAGGTACAGTGTGAAGAATCTCAGGGAAACCTCATGGGGTTCAACACTGCTGTGAAAACAGCAGCACAAATGAATATAGCTGCAAGTGACAGCATCTGGCAGGGTCCTAACACTCTGCGGATCAACTGTAATAAATATCTGCATAAAAGTGTGCTGAAATCTAGAGTTTGAAACGCTTCCATCACATTGGCATTCTCACATCTGTTTTCAAAGGTTCCAAGTCATAAAAGAATCATACAAACTTCTTCAGTTATGAACTTTGGGAGTTCAGACGTGATAAAAGAGGACAACTTGCAGACACCAAACAAGAACTGAAGAGAGCAGACGATGACTAGGATGAGGCAGAGGGGAAAGTAGATGAAACGAAGACCATGTTTCAGTCAACATCAACGCTATTTCAGTGGCTAATGCTCATCTGGAGGCCAGGCTAATAGACCAGGGAGGTCGAGCACAGAGAGATAAAATAAGGATTTACGGAATACCCAAAGACAAAGAAGGCATCGACATGGCTGGATTTCTGGGTAACTTCTTCAAAACCACACGGACCTTCCCCATGAAAAGGAGATCAGAATTGAGCGAGCACAACAAGCACTTGCACCGAAGCGGATTGGCCTGAAAGCAAGGCCACGATCTGTAGTGGTCAAGTTCGGGAGTTACCAGATGAAGGAAGAGGTCCGCAGGAGTGCATGGCAGAAAAAAGAGGCGTTCTGCGACAACGTACGCATTTATGTTGACCATGATTCGCCTCCTGAAGTGCTGAAGAAATGCAGTGAATACGCCAATATCAACAAAGTGCTCAAACGGTATGTCCGGAAAGGCTGCGGGTCGTCTACGATGATGGCACCCGTCTGTTCCAAGACACTGCAAAGGCGACGAGGGATATGGCTTCTCGAGGGTTCACAATTACAGAGGTGAGGTCTTCCACTGCTCCAAACCAAGAGGAGATGCAGGGAGACGGTGCGACTGGGGTGAAGATCAGGAACCCAATGTAGCGGGTGGCTACACACAACCTTAGAGAAAACACTGCTCTCAGTATAAGGAAGAACTTCAGGAGTATAGCGGACGATCCTACGACAAATGACTAATGGTTTACAGTCGTATTGTAAATGCAGATGCAAGTTTTGATACCTGAGTGATCCGCCCCGTCTTGTTTACTTTCTGTCTAAAAGACCACCATGGAGCTTTCATACACTGGTATCTAGGCTTCCTACAGTTATATTTTCTACCCAGTTAAGCCTCTACCTCTAACTCCACACACAAGAAGAAATGTCTAACCAATAGAAAAATGACAATTATTTTGATCACAACTCACTTATTTAAGTCATTTATGAAGCATAGAGGTCAAACATTTCAACCCAACTGCCAGACAAAGGGTTGGCATTGAACATTTCTGCAAGCACAGATACAGTATGTTACATTTGCACATTATTATATAGCAGATACATTGAAACTTTTGGTTTTAACAATGCTTTGGTTACCATGTGGTTTAGGCACCAAAAAAACTTGGTTAGGAAAATATTGTGTTTTGGCTTAAAATATCCAGTTTGGGGCAGGAAAAGGAGTGATGTCTTGGCAAATAACAACCACATTTCAGGCCTAAAAAGTAGATGGAAAGACAGCGACGGGTTAATACAAAACACCCACGTTTGGTGTCTGACTAGTGACAATGGTGCAGGACACACCACATAAACTAGGGTGACAGATACTCATCGATCGCTGACCATCAGCTTGGCGTGTCAGGGTCCTACGTCCGCAACCAATCACCCTACATTCCCTGTGTGCAATAGGAAGGCATACCTGCTGGCAGTGCTAACATTAGCTGCTCAGAGCTGCTAACGAGAGTCTGTAGCTGCTTGGCAGCTTGTTCTGTGGCTCAGGGGTGTGTGTATGTTACTGTCCTACTGGGTTAGCTGCGTATAAGAGTCAGTAGCTTCGCAGCAGCTCGTTGATCAGGTCAGCTTCTTCAGCGGACACGCTACAAGTGTTTCAGAGTGTTTATCATTCAAATTTGACTGGGTGGTTGAGAACAGACCTTTCTGTGGTCGAACAAACTCAGAACACAGATTTATTTTTTGGTTTACTTGGACTTTTAACTGTTTATAAAGCGCAATAAAGCTGTAAAAATACCCATCACCATTACTAATATACCTCTGTTGTAGCCAGAGGATCAGTTACAGGGTGGAGCAGCAGGGGAAGGACAAGGCCAAGGGTTTCTCATAACTCTAAGGTTTATTGTGAATCTTCATTTACATCCAATTTACTTTCAGACATTTATTGCCCTTCATAAGCACAAAGCATGTTTAGTGCGTCACAACCAGGTAGGCGGTTAAAAAAAAGGTTTGCAAGTCATAAATTATGATTTGATCAAGGCTCATAAATTGTACCTGATTGTTTTAAATGAGGGTTGGTTTATTAAACATGGCTGATCCAACAGTCTTGTCCACTGGCCACACTAAAGGAAAGTGTTCCTCTAACATCATATCGCTGCTTGTTGCCAAACGATCTTGAGCAGAGGGTCTAAATGTAGGACATGGCTCTTGTGAGAACACTGTGGAGGTCTTTGTCACATGCAGAGAGCACGCTGACGTGTCAGCAGTCTGCTCCTGGAACGATGACAGCTTTTTCCTATATTTTCCCCTCTTGGGTCATTGAGTTCATCCAGCGCTGTTGAGCACTGGAGGAAACGTGAAAGCGAGCAGGTGGAGCCGGTGGCCCATCACATCCATCATCCGCTGGTCTTCCTAATGCACATGTAATATTTAAGTGGAGCCCAGTAGATGTGGGGGGGAAGGAGGTGAAAGGACAGACAGCCATGAGTCTACCTTTCATTTATTCCTGCCTACATGATAAGTTACAGGGGCATGACTTCTTCCTTGCTCACTGCCACATCGGTCAGGTGGTCACAGGCTTTCAAAATATGTGGGATATGTAAGAATTTGGGTGCATTGTTTCTTGTAGGAAAACATGTAAAATTTGTGGAAGGAGCCTGATCTCAGTCGTGTGTTCCAGTGGTGACATTTCAGGTTTATTTTCAACATTTTATTCCATGATCAGGGTGTGGTGCGCTGCTTGAATAAACCTCGTGGTTCTGCTGCTCTTCAGATGTGTTGAGTGTCAACAAATATATTCAGACAGCAGAGGCAGATGAAGTGCTTGTAGATGCATTACATTGTAAGTTCAGTAATTATTTGTTTATATAGCCTGTTTGCTTATACACTTAAATCATTGATATGTTTTGTTTGGACTTTGTTTGGTTGCAGTCAGCGTGGTATTTGTCACATTGTGGTTGTGTTGGGCTCTTCAATGAAGCCTTCAGCTCAAGGCTTTACTTTCAACATTTTTTTCCCATCTCCTGGATGTCTTTGTGGAGTATGGGGAGGTTTAAGTGGTTCCTGTGGACTTAATTGACTGGTGTCTGCTTCTTCTATATTCTTTGATTCAAGTCCTTCTCAAGTTCTGCTCTCTCCTGTGTGTCTTTGTGTTTGTTTTTTCGGTGTGGTAGTTGTGGAACGAGATCGAGCAAAGTACAGCTAAAATAATAATGCTTTGTGTACTTTTATAATGATCACTTACGTGGAGGGTTACTGAGCGGGTCTACCGGGGCGCAGGAGTAGGCTTGGGTTTAACCTTTGATGAGGTCATGAGGAGACTGTGGGCTCTAACAGAGTTTGGGCTGTTTTTGGAAGTCATTGCTATAATAGCTTGCAGGTGCTGGAAAGAGTTCTTTTCAACATGTCAATATTAACACTCGTGTTCTCCGGTGTGCTCTATTATTATACTGAAGGTCTCTCCTTTACACTGGTGACTCTCTGTACAGCTATCTGTTTCTTTTGTAGTCTCAATTACGCACGGCAGATATGCTGCCTATATTGTGTGCACCCGCATGAGACTGTCATGAAATAACCACACATCCCCTGTGCTTATGGCCGCATCAGACATGTAATTTTGATAAATTACCCTACACAGTTTCTGCTGCACATCAACATGCATGTTGGAGACGGGACTCACTGAAAACAGTTCACACAGATCCCCAAAAAAATTTAAATCTCTGAACTGAGATGGTGGACATAAACATGGCATCTGAACATCAGCATGCTAGCTTTGTCATTGACGATATCCTTTCTTGGCCTTTACTCAGAAAAAGATATTCCTACTTTGAGTGGAAGGTTATATTTCACTAATATGCATCTGTGCATGCACCAATTAACGTGTTCTAACATGCTGTGTATCACGTCAAAATATGGAAAAGTGGAACGGCTTGAGCTGCTTATGCTATTTTGCTTTTTTGCGTCAAAAGATTCTCTTCTTACATAGTTTTCCCCCAGTGGCAGCTGTGCCAACACAGCCTCCCTCGTTCATTCCTTCAAATACCCTCTTGAAAACCAGCGTTCCAAAATTTGCTCATGTAAAAAAAATCAGACTTTTAATAATGTTTAAAAGAAGGTATGTTTCTCCTTCCACAAAGAATTGTTGGCTTTTCTTTTGGGTATGCATCTCTGACCCAGCTTTGTCAGTGTACAGAGCTAACCATTAACAGGCAAGAGGCTGTGTGTTGCAAACTGTGGTACAAACCCAGTTAAGACGAATTCTGTATTCCCTGTAGATATGTCTAAGGAACGCTCCTAAAACCAGAATAGTATCAGCATATCCATCCATCCATCCATTTTCATCCGCTTATCCGGGGCCAGGTCGTGGGGACAGCAGGCCAAGCGAAGCACCCCAGATGTCCCTCTCACCAGCAAAGCTTTCCAGCTCCCCCTGGAGGACCCCAAGGCCTTTCCAGGCCAGATGAGATATATAATCCCTCCAGCATGTCCTGGGTCTGCCCCGTGGCCTCCTACCAGTGGGACTTGCCCAAAACACCTCCAACAGGAGGCGCCCAGGAGGAATCCTGATCAGATGCCCGGACCAGTCAACTGACCCCTTCTGACGTGAAGGAGCAGCGGCTCTACCCCGAGCTCTGTCTTGATGTCCGAGCTCCTTACCCTATCTCTAAGGCTGAGCCCAACCACCCTACAGAGGAAACTTGGCTACTTTCGGTCACTACCCAGAGCTCATGACTCATGTAGATGGACCAGTAAATCGAAAGCTTTGCCTTCTGGCTCAGCTCCCTCTTCACCACGATGGTCTGGTGCAGCTTCCACATCACCGCAGATGCTGCATCTCATGCTCCATTCTACATTCACTCATGAACAAGACCCTAAGACACTTGAAATCCTTCGCTTGAGGCAGTAACTCTCTTGCATACACAACCTGTATCAAATTCAGAATAATGTCATGTTCTGAATAATCATGGAAAGCGGCTTACATGGTGATAGACCTGATGATCTGGCTCTGTTGCCTCTCCGCACACAAATGAATAGTAGAACATCTTATCCACGGGTTCACACCTAAATCTACATTTCAAAAATAACAACCATGTGTTAAATGAGATATAGAATTTGGTATTCTAGTCCTAACAACTCAACAGCCATTACCAGCAGATCATTTGGCTTCTCCTGCCTACATATTAACACCAGAGACGAGCTCATCAGACTCATTAAATGGCCACCAGACACAACTTTGTTCTGTCCAATAAGGGCTAAGTTACCCCTCATTTCCCTACATCATTTGCTGTTTACTTCCTTCTCTGTAGTTTTGAAAGAATTGAATATAAACCTGGCAAAATGCTCTCAGAAGCCCCATCCTTCACTCTGTCAGGCCTTCATCAAACACCTCCACCAGCGTTTTGTTGATATGAACGAGCCCATTAAGTCAGCAAGGCGTCCGTGATGTGTTGACTCACATAATTTCCAAATCAGCCGAGATATAGCGATCAGGGGAAACAGATGGCATGAAATGACCAGGATATTTAAGGCTTGAAACACCCGAGCACATCAGTGTATTGCCATGGAAACCGTCACGCTCTCCCAGGTTTTTAATGGCCACAATTAGTTGAGGGGAACAGCAAAGTGGGGTAGATCAGAGAGATGGCCAGATGTTCGTATATGATTTTAGCGGTGGCAGAGAGCTTTGACTGCTCTGATTCATCTCAATCACACAGTTATGTGTCTCGATGATGATTACGCAGGTAGCGATGATGAGGGTACTGCTGGTGGTGTTTTGATTTTAACGCACAGGCAGAAGCCTACATAGAAAACAGCACAGCAGAAGGGATGTCAGTGCTGGCTTTATGCACCGCTCTCCTTATGTTACAGCTTGCAGAAATGAGAGTGAAGACCTTCATTCTCATTAAAGGAAGAGTTCAGCCACAGACAGGTGACAAAGGAAAAGAACATGTGTCAAGTCACAATAGCTGAAAGGGAACATGGCAAAATGGTGTGTGTGTGTGTGTGTGTGTGTGTGTGTGTGTGTGTGTGTCATTATAAAGTTTGGTCATAGTGAATCTGTTTAGAAGTTATTCCAGTTGACCCTTTGCTAAGTCCCCCTAAATGCAGACTGGCCAATCATAGCAAAGGTCCGACAACAACACAGCTGTGCTCCATTGACTCTAATGCAGTCGTTTCAGATTTCCTTCATTTTCAGGCTGGTTTTGTGGATTTACTAAATGTTGTGCCTGGGGCACGTCGTGTATTAATGATACTCGTTACCTGGAGAGGTTGGAAAAAGATATACGTTTCTTCCCTGTTCCAAAACCAAAATCAAACCCTGAAAAGTGTAGGGTTAGCTAGCTACTGAAGATATAGCCTACTGAATTATAACAGTGGAAAAAAGACTGACCCTGCTGTACAGGATCCAGTGAAGGGAAGCAGGGAAACTTTGCGGATATGCAACCAGCTGTGTGTCATCGCAGTGTGTGCAGATGAACAGTGTTTGGCTTTAAAGTCATATTGCTCCCTTGCTTCTCTCCACTTGAGTTTCCACCCTAGTCTGTTGACACTCTCTGCCCCCGTCTTGCATTTGGTACCATGGCTACCTGAGTTAAGAAATGATACTGTGCAGCTATTAGACTGCTGTTCGTTTCTTGATGGGCTAACATTACCTTCCCTTTATCATGGACAATTTCAAGATGGATGTTACTTCAATATTTTTTCACTTCTGTTTTTCGCTGTCCTCTTCTGCCCTGTTCCTTTTTTGTTGCGGACATATATTTCCTGCAAGCAGGGGTGCTTTTGCCATTTGGATGCCCTAAGCATAATTGAATGAAGTATTATTTAATTTATTTTCTTTATCAGTGTTACAAATAAGAAAATCTGAACTATATATCCATACACATTACTACTTTTCAGTATCTTCGTTCACTTGTCAGTGTGGAGTGATATAATTTTCTCAGTCATGTGCAATACTACTTCTCATTTTATTTTTTCCACCATTTTAGCTCACTCTAATAGGCACTGTTTGCTTCCGCTTCTTGAAAACACTTCTATCTTGTATATTTGTATATTTTTTAGACATTTAATACTCAGGTATTCTAAAACTGGGCCCAATGAGTGACCCTGACCCGGGAAACCCACTGGTTGTCTGGTTGTTACTGGTTGTGAATTGTTAAAATTGTGGTTACTGTACTAACTGTTACTGTAATTTGATGCATTTTCTGGCACACAAATTTCCTTCAAGATAAATAAAGTTAAATGTGTTACTGTTATTATTTATAGTTGTAGTAGTATTAAATTACTATCAAATTTAATATGCCCCATCATAGTTTCACATCCCCTATGACTGACACAGAGTGAGGCAGTTATTTTTAGACTTTTAGACAGTTTCAGACTTGGTGCACGAAGGCAAAGACATTCCATCAGTACAGCAGATAAGTCCGCATATTCTAACAATTGTGCATTTTATGAGAAAAGCATGACATACCAAACGAAGTGCACACCATAAGGTTTATTTTCAAATGTGGAGGGAAGTCGCATCGCAACCAAACAGCGTAGAAAAACATTTAAAATTTGGGATGCTTATTCATTTGGTAATACTTCTGAAACTGCCAGAGCCCAGTAAAATTAAATAAGACAGTGGTGCCTTGACAAGATCTGTAGTAAAAATCTGGACCCGTTCATGTTTTTATAACAGATGGTGCAGGGACTGGAAAGAGCCATTTAATTAGAGGGCTACTATATGAAGCGTAGAGGTTACTATTGACACTTTGTCATCACCCTGCAGATATGTGTGTGCAGTTAACTGCTCTGACTGGCATTGCTACACACACTTTACCTGCTTCAGCTATTTATAATTCATTCAGAAGTGGCACAGACATGAATATACCTACACACCTTTGGATGCGGAAAAGATTAGAAGTTTTTGTGCCATATACAATAATATGCAAATTTTAATAGTTGATCAAATATATGTGGTTGAATTGATGGCATATATTAATTGCAGATTATACAACAGTTAATTATCTTCAGCACTCTGCCTGCGGCCTTGTGCCTACAACCGGATCACAGCCATGCAGATATTCACTATAACAGTGTCATATTGCTTAATTATGTCAGATCAAATGAAGTGGTGATAGTCCTCCATGTGGTAATGCAAGTGTGCTTGCTGTTGGAGATTTCTCAAGTTACTTTCATTATAAAGGGAACCCACTGTATGTTGACGATGTAGGTGTTAACCTGTGGTCGCACGTACTTGAAGATGTAGAGCCCTGGTTTCCGGTGCTAGGCTGTTTGTAGTCCGTGTGATATTGACCAATCACGTTTGAGCCGGCTGCAGTTGTTGCCAGGTTAAACGCTCCGTGCGGTGAACTAACAAGGCGGAACATAATTGGTGTCACTGCAAACTCTGAATCCATCGCAGTGGGTCAGCATATTTACTTATATATAAACGAAAGTCGGAAATGGAAATTCGCCTTCTCAAACCGGAATGCCAAAAAATTGGGGGTTTGCCCCCAGAGGCTGTATTCGCCGTCTGCCGGAAGTCAGACGCCGAATACAGCCGATGGGTTCCGAGAATGGTGACCTCGTGACCTCGCTGTGTCTTTGAACCGGCTTGGGCTTGTAAATTACATAAAGTAAAGAGAATTGCTGTTGATAGAGCTGTGGTGTCACTTTAAAAAATATTTGCTGCAAGACAGGCACATGTAGCACAAAGCTGTGTTACAAGTTTATCAGGATGAATTATTTAAGACTTTGAAGACAAGGTTGTGTTTTGTAAAGAAATTGCACACAAAGGGTGCTTTCACACCTGCCCTGTTTGGTTTAGTTCAGTCGAACTTAAGTTAGTTTGCCCCCTAAGTGCGGTTCGTTTGGGCAGGTGTGAACACAGCAATCGCACTCGGGTGTGCAGAGGTGGTCTCAGTGCGGTTACAAATGAACTCTGGTGCGGTTCGTTTGTGGTGAGAACGTGTTCTGACCTGGATCTGAACCAACTGCAGTCACATGACACATTGTTTGGGTTAAACATGAGCATGTTACAGTCCTTGAGGATTATTAATGTGCACCTCCTCCTGTACTGCCTTAATATGCACATTCAGCACATCCAATGCATCAAAACATTGTTTTCTAGTTGGAGCCGCGCCTCGTTTTCAAACTGTATGGTTTGACTAAAATGAACAATGACAGCAATATAGTCCACGATGAGCAGCGCTAAAATCAACCTGCGTAGTTGTCCCTCCATTGTGACACTAGAAAGTGTCACATTTATCTTGCAAGTGTACAACGTTTTGTTACTTCCTGGATTTTTCCCACATGGAAATTCTGACCAAACAAAAGCAGAAAGACGCCTGTAAATAGATCTGGTCCTCTTGTAAATGCTGCCGTGAGAACATGAGCCAACTCTAGGCAATTATACAACTTTGTGACAAAATTAGTCCCTGATTCAGACCAAAGCAAGACAACTCTAGGTCTGAAAGTACCCAAAGTTTGACTCATGGCAGATTAGATCATGTGTACACAGCATTTGCAGCTTGACTGCATTGCTGCACAGAAACATAGCCACCTGCTGCTTACTAATATGAGTCTGTAAGTGGTTATACAGGAAACAGTTGTCCTTAACGTTCATCATATAGCAGCAACAATCACACATTGGTTGCTTTGCAAGCCCAACAACATGGTGGTGTTAGCATGTAAAGTGCAGACTGTTTGACAAACAGCATTCTTTCAGTACCAGACGGTAATATAGAATGTTTAGTCTGTGTGTGTGACTTTGTGCCAAGGTCATCATAATGGCAGTGATTTACTGACCACCATTTTATTCCATGTCTTTGTTTAAAGCACATTTAGTTAGGTTAGGGACTGTTCATTATTTATGAGGGGGTAAGGGGTGGTGCAAAAAGAGGGAGGCATGACAAATCATTTTTTGAGCACAGGGGAGGGACTTTTGATTCACAAATTTATTCCCAAAAACAGATAAAGAAAAAGTACATATACAATTCAAAGGAAATGATGAAGATGTGAAATGGAACACCATGATGGGCTTTCGAAAGCTTGAGAATAGGGGCCCAGACATGAAGCAAATTTTACTTTATAATGTGTTAATGAACACGTCTAGATTTAAGAAAAGACAGGGCATATAAGGACTCCTAAGACGAACATATTTTTGTTGTAAATGCTGCTTGAGTCGCTTTTGAAAACAGAAACAGATAATGACATTTTTACACTGTTATCAGTCTCATTCAATACCTGCAGACCTGCAAACCACGCTAAACCTTGCACATTTAAGTTTACCTTTTTGCCCTTTATAAGATGTTTTTTTCTACTCTTATATGTGTGACAGGACGACTTAATTGGAATAAGGTCACAGAGTCTGTTGTAGAGCTTATATACTACTTGGAACATTATATAAGCATTGTGAAAGATGTTACAGTCAGTGACCTTCAGAGGACCGAAACTATGAAAAAGAGGGTCAGTGGGAGCTGGACCAGGATATGGCACGTATAACTTTTTTCTGTAGAACCTGAAATTTCATCAAATACACCCTTTATCATAGTCAGAAACTATATTATGGAAATTGTCATAGAATTTTCTAATTTCCCATGGTCCCTCAACATCCATCCATCCACTGAGTGAGAGCATACAGGTCGGCCAGTCTGGTCCCATTGGGCAGTGTTTACTTATTCAAGTAACACTTGTGGCCCAGAAAGCCACACTAAAATGAGAGCCCTGTTGTTCGAAGAAGAGGAGCATTATATTTCTATACACAATTAACAAACAATTAATTAATCAGTTAATTAAATGGTTAATTTTTAATCAAACAGTGCTCCAAATTTATGAACAGTCCAGTTTGTGCCAGTGTGCGCTCTGGCACCACTCGCAACATCTTGTATTGTCTAAAACAAGCCAGTAGAACTTGCTAGCTAATGACTGTGTTTGTTGAATTGTTTTGCCTCCAGCTAAGACCCGCCCACCTTTTGTTTTTTGTTTTTTTCACAAGACTAGGGCTGTCTATGCAGTAAATAGCACATATACTTTTGCAACTGCTGCTACATGACCAGAGAGGTAGCAAAACAACAACTACCACAATTTACTGTGCTGAACTGGACCACAAAAAGCTCCTGCTGGTGGGTGACGTAATCGGAGCTGCCCGTCTGAAAACAATGCGGTGGCTGGCTGGTATCAGACACTATGCTGTATGCAGTATAGCTGTTAAACAGTTAGTTAAAATATGTTTCTAAAAACATTTCAGGAAAGACATAAGCAATGTATTAACAGAATTTTGGTTGATATTTGTTCAGCACTTCTTGGTGTTATCATTTGATCTGAGTTTGGTCTCTTTGTGTCTGTGGTGGCAGCAGACACACAAAAATGAGGAAGTACAATCTGAAGTTACATATACTACCCACACATGGTTGAAGAAGTATCCATTTAAGAGCCTTTTATAGGTTTTAAAACAGATCAGCTGGAGAGGTCTCACGGAGGTCTTGGACTAGGAATGAGAGGCTGCTTTTGTCCCCCTCTGTCTGAAATCAAGGACACATTGTTTAAAAAATTACAACACATTTTAAAATCTGCCGTCACTATTATTATAAATTGTATACATGCAATGCTAGAATGGGAAGCGTGACAGGCGGGTAGCCACCAGGGGAGCAGGACTCAGTGAAGGGTTAATTGGTCCCTTTGATCCCGGTCATCAGTCATTTTCAAGGGAAGCAGCTTTGCAGCTGGGCTAAAAAGAGCAGGATTCACTTTCATGCACACACACACTACACACATATACGCTCTTCTCCTGCCGTAACACACAAGCACACACTTTCACACACCTAGTTACACACCTCTTTCCCTCATTGTGAGATTCTTTTTCTTGGTGGACCACTACAAAGGCAGTGGTATAATGAAGTGTGGCTGACTGACACGCACCTGGAGAAAGACGATAAGAACCTGAGTCAGGTGTTCAACAAAGAGCTGCTGACCTGCTGGGGGGCGGCTGGGACGACTGTAGGAGACATTTCAGTACACAGGTCTTAACATATTGCTCTGGGCCAGAAACACAATT
Source organism: Epinephelus moara (assembly GCF_006386435.1). NCBI lineage: Eukaryota > Metazoa > Chordata > Actinopteri > Perciformes > Serranidae > Epinephelus > Epinephelus moara. The sequence continues at coordinate 17,323,418 of NC_065512.1, read as the reverse complement.
CCCACAGCCCACTCACACTCTCCATTTTTCAGTCACAGTCTCTGCTTACACCAGTGAGTTTGTGTGAGTCATCTGCCTCCAAACGCCCCGCTATTGAGCTTCACTTTGAAGAGAACAGCATGTGTGCAATGGAGCCAATAGCTCTGGTTGCATTATTTCGAGGCAACAATTTGAGTATCCGTGCTAACTCCCTGATCCATATGCATGTGGATCTGGATCTTTGTGTGCGTGTGCTTAAGGGGAAAATTTCACGTGTTCCACCATTACAAGTGTCCGTCCTCCGTTCTCTAAGAGGCCATCTGAACATCCCCCAGAGTTTCAGTGGCTGGAGAGGTTGTTTCTAACCACCATGCATGTTTACTTTCCAGTTGGTCCGATGGTTCAAAGACAGCTGGTTAGATCTCTTTGTGTTGTGATTTATTATTCATTGGCACATTTGGCTGTGCAGCAGTAATTGCAGCATGCAGCAGCAGCGCCTGCATCTGATGGAGCACAAATGAATAAATAAATCTAGATGGCGGGGCCATTTGAACGTTTGACATTTACTGATGAGGTAATTAAGAGAGCAGCGCACAAACGCACAGCCCGCATTACACTGGTTGATCCCTGCACAGCACAATAACACAATCTGCGGACTGCTTTCTATATTTAACACACACACACACACACAAGAACAAATGGAAAAACAAAAAGGGTAACCCCAGCAACTCAAACACAAGATTGGGACCCACTATCACCTCCAAAATTAAAACAGGACAAACAGCAGATAACAATAGAATCTTGGTTTTTAATCATTTTCAATATACAATACAATCCCACCTCAGGGTCAGGCCCCTGGGAACAGCACCGAGCACTGAAGCCAATTTTACACTGTGGTCAAATGAGGAATTAGCCTGAGTTGATTGAGTGATGTCATGTGGCCCAAAAACACTTTTCCTATTGACTTACATTATGAAAGAGTCGTCATGAGATTTGATCAATACAGTCCAACAACATTTCTAAAGTCTAGTAGAGCCGCACAATTAAATCATTTTAATCCCCGTTAAAGTTAGCAGAGGGCTAAACTGGAAGTTAGCTGCTCAGCTAGCGGCAGTCTCTGGAGCACTTACTTTATTGTCTCCACAATGTGGAAGATTTGCGTAATTTCATGCTGCGGAAATCAAGCTTTTTTCATGCACCGCTGAGCAACTTTAACCAGAATGAACACCTGCCTTCAATGCAGTTATCTTTATACATCCATGCTCAGTGTCCATTAAGTAGCTTGACTGATCATATCATACCTATCACACGATCTTCACCATCAGATGGATGGTTTGCCCAGTTGTTGTGGAACTCTTTGAGCACTTTAAAGCAATAGTTCAACATTTTGGGAATATATTTATTTGCTTTGTTGCAAAGAAGTTAGATGAGAAGATTACTGTAAAACTTAAATTAAAAGCCAAGGCCCAATTAAATGCCAGTCCCTTTTACTAGGCCGCTGTGGCTTCACATTTTGACACTTGTCACTTGAATACTTGTGTCAATTAGTCTGGTTGTTAGTCGGCTCTGGTTGCATAGCAGTTCATTTTAATAGAAGTTCTTCAGATGTATAAAACCAGGTTGTTGGCTACCTCAAATTATGTATCCATTCCTTGATTACCATGTAAGTTATTTATATTCCTTTAGTCCGTAAGGGTCCTCAGATCAAAAGAATCAAAGGGGATTTTCATAAAAATTAATCCAAGTTGCGAGTGTTGTTTTATCAGGATAAAGTGGTGTTGTGTCGGTATGCTGGGTTTGGTAATCCTTAAGTGCCTTAACTCACTCCCTCTGTGATGCGCTGTCTGTCTGAGCGAGATCAAATGAATGATTCCTAAATTATATATTATCTGAAGACTTATTTTTTTTACAAGTGTATTTCCTAGTTTTTGCTGAGCAACAGTTTTGTGTGAAAGGAATTAAAGGCCTCTCCCAAATATCGGCCCGTTGATTTAGCAGTCTCACATCTATTTGGTAAATATAAGGCTGCAGCCAGCAGTTGGTTAGCTTAGCTTAGCTTAGCGTAGCTTACCTTGGCTGGGAGCAGTGACTTCCTAATGTGTCTGCTGGTTAACTGGCAACTGACAACAAGAAATAGAGCAGTGTGTGACCCACTGTAAAAGTTAACCTACTGCCAGCTGCTGCTTAACTTAGCATAAACACTTGAAACATAGAAAAAAAGCTAGCTGGGCTCTTTGTTGAGACTCCTTAATCATTTTATTAGCACCGGCATTTGCCTTTGGACTTGGTCTTGACTTGAACTTGACTGGATCTGGGACCATATCCTAAAACATTCTGATGAATACTCTCAAAGAGTAGCATCTAACTTAGCTTTGCGCAAGGACGGGACAGAAAGTTTAGTCTTAATTATAGCTGCTGCACAGCGATGGGTCGGGTCCGGGCATTTTTAGGCAATTCTGAGCAACAAGCAGAAGAATTGGAAGACATTTAGGAATTTAGCAACACAATCTGC
>NC_065512.1:17258072-17320867 GCF_006386435.1 Epinephelus moara | reverse complement strand
AAACATTTTGATGCACTGTAGGCTCAATTTTTGATAAATCAAAAATCTGAGAAACATAGTTTTTGTAGGAGAGTCTGAAGATGCACTGTAGCAAGTTTGGTGTCAATTGAGCAAAAATTGTGGGAGGAGATAGGTTTAAGAAGTTTTACAGTTTTTGAAAAAAACAGAGTGATGAACTTCATAATTTTTAATAGGTTTAAATGTACAAAAGTTTCTTCAGTATTGGGGCTACAGTTTGATGAAAGTTGTGAAGTTGTAGCATGTATGCTTGATTTGTTATGAATTTTCAATGTTTTGAACTTTAGACGCTTGCTGTAGCGCCACCATCAGGACTATTGGCTTGAGTTTACAGCTGAGGATATCTGGCATGAGACTCGACCTTTGTGCAAAGTTTGGTGAGTTTTCACCCATGGGAAGTATGATTTCCTCGGAAGAAGAAAGGAGAAAGAAGAAAGAAGAAGAATACCTAGGATTACAACAGTGTCAGAAGAAAGAAGAAGAATACCTAGGATTACAACAGTGTCCTGGCAGTTTAGCTGCCCGGACCCTAATGAGGATGTTTGTTTGACCCCGTTGCTAGGTATGATGCATTCTTTTGTGTGGTGTTACTGATATTCACAAACCTGGTCTTCTGTGAGCCTGCCAGGTGTTGTCATCCAATGGAAATGATACGCACTGAGTCACTATATGTGACCGGGCAAGTGCTGTAATTGTTAGATCATTGTGCTGATGGAATACTGTGACACACCCAAGTCAACACTGCTGCACTGACACATTGTTCCAGTTATCAGATATCAAAGTGTTGTGATCACTTTATTTCTGGCTGTGTATCGTTATTGCGTTGGGTGGGAGATGTGAGAGCATCTCTGATGATATCCAACACAAACATTATCCCTGCATGATCTAATCTGTATTGTTTCAGCATTATTTCTCCTACCTTTTTGTCTTCCTGCCATTTTCTTCTCTGCTTAGGAAACTCTTAATCACCTTAAAAGTTTAAGAGGAAATTCTAAAACTCTTTGTACCAGGAAGCTTTGTGAATACATCCCCACTTCCATTCTGATAAGCTGGAGCTAACTGAGCACATGACATGCTGTCTTTTCATTTAAAAGCAATTATGTTCAATATATCTTAAATCTCTGTGGTTACTGACTTTTTTTCCAGCCATCTTTTTTATAGATGTTGAACTCAACATATGCACAATTTCCTTTCTGCACATTTCCTTTCAGTTTCCAAATCCATACTGTAAATGCCACTGTCAGTTGGCTCAAAACATTGCAGCAAGTTTTTTAACAAGACCAAAGGGACCATGTTAGACCCCTCTTTTTGCCTCCCCATCTTTGGCTTCCTGTCAGAATCGAAACTAAAATCTCTGTATTTGTTTATCAGAAACTGCACAGTCTAAAAACGGAAAAGCTTTCTGTCCTTACGCAACCCTGTTAGACACCTGAGGCCCTTTGAGACTCTGTTACTGTTTGGTGACAGAGGTTTCAGTTTCATCAGTAGCTGCACCAAAGTAATGAATCTCCCTCCCTCTGTTTGATGATCTCAACCCACTGACGATTTACAGTGGGAAACAACATTAAACACGCTTTTACTCATTATTTTTAATGGCATCTGACTTGTTCTAACTTGATTTATTTGCTTGCATGTTGGGAGTGGGACAGTAGGTGTGCTGCGTGAGTGAATCATGACTTTGTTCATCACTATCCTGCAATGCCCCGTGGATCAGCTAAGCAGTGGTCTCCAACCTGAGCGTCAGACGTTCCCTTAAAAGGGTCACAAGATGAATCTGAGGGGTTGCAAGAAGATTAATGTGACAAGAAAAAAAGAATAAAAAAAATGTTTCTCCTCAGATTTGTTGTGTGTTGTTTTTTTCTTGTGAAATATTGGATAGTTTTGCCCTGTTTCCCTGAATGCACAGGATTCTGTGACGAGGGGTTGCAAGTAGAAACTCCTTTGTTGAAAGGGGTCACAGGCCAAAAATGTTGGAGCTGGCTGAAAGCACTGAATAAATAAAACAAGGTGAACTTGACTTTTTTCTTTCCTTAAATTCTGGAAAAATAGCCTATGTTTAATTGCTTTCTTGCTGAGAGTTAAAGGAACAGGTCAAACCCCCCTTGTGTCTATCATAGCTCTAAATAAAAGGATATACTATGCTGTCAGACAACCCTTTGAGACAGGGAACTGAAGCTACTATCTGAAAGCCACCTGATTTCATTGATTTCATGTGTAAGGTAAAGCCTCCTGTCCTCAGTAGAATAGTAGATTGTTTAGCTTCTGTGCCAGTAGATTTGGTTCATCAAAGATGCCAGTACAATAAACCAAAAAAGAGCAAAGCAGAAACGTCCCATAAGCAGAGGAGTTCAAGTATCTTGGGGGCTTGTTCAGGAGTGAGGGTAGAATGGAGCGTGAGATGGATCTGCGGTTTGGTGCAGGCGCTGCGCCAGACCATCGTGGTGAAGAGGGAGATGTACTGGTCCATCTACGTCCCAACCCTCACTTATGGTTATGAGCTCTGGGTAGTGACCGAGAAAATGAGATCGCAGATACAAGCGGCCGAAATGAATCTGGAGGGAGCTCGGAGTAGAGCCGCTGCTCCTTTGCGTCGAAAGGGGTCAGTTGAGGTGGTTCGTGCATCTGATCAGGATGCCTCCTGGGCGCCTCCTGTTAGAGATGTTCTAGGCAAGTCCCACTGGTAGGAGGCCCCGGGGCAGACCTAGAACATGCTGGAGGGATTACATATCTCATCTGGCCTGGGAACACCTTGGGGACCCCCAGGAGGAGCTGGAAAATGTTGCTGTGGAGAGGAACATCTGGGGTGCTTTGCTTGGTCTGCTGCTCCCACAACCTGGCCTCAGATAAGCGGATGAAAATGGATGGATGGATGGAAACATCAGATAGGTCAAACCACCATGTTTATTTGTTACAGTTACAGCTGAAAATGACAAAAGAAATAAAGAGTTTGCCAATTTCACATATCTCCACAATTGCCAGTTGCGTACCTGGAAGTCTGTAGGCAGCAGCCCAGTAGCTTAGCACCCAAATTAGCATGTGTATGCAGGTTTTTTGAATGCAGGAAAATGGTTACAAAATCGGCAATAGATCACTGGTAGACTGGAGTTGTGTACACAGCTCTGCAGCAGAGAAGTATGCCTTTTCACTGGTGTGTGACGTTGGTCTCACAGACAGGCCAGAGGAAAGCAGAATGGGAGCCAGTGAAAATGTCAGTGGTAACTTCTTTTTTATATCCATTACTTTTTTCTATCTTTCAAACTGCAGACTAAACTTCAAACAATATTTGAGTGCTGCTTGGACAGACAGCATTTTGTGCCAGCGTGCCAGCAAAGGGGCTGATATTAGTGTGTCCACCTGGGTGTTGTATGATCCATTACTGTCAGACAGAGCCAATCAGAGCTGAAGCTGATAAATACCCACGACTACTGCAGAGTGATTTGACCCGGGATGGGAGTTTTCATCACGCTAACTTATGCTTCCTCGCCTCATATCTCCTCCTGTGACCTGGAAATCATTTCCCCTTGGCCATCAATAAGGATCTTCCAATCGCTGTAATGCACCTGGAGGAGACAAGGAGAGAGGAGGCAGGAGGCTTCTGGAGGAGCTCAGAGCAGGGAAACACCGCTGTATCCCACAGATTTGCGTTCTGTGACATATGACACCTCCTCATGATTCTTTATTCACACAGTTTATTTTCACATTGCTTACACTGTAGTGTCATGTTGCAATGTAGCCTAATGCACCATCAATTTGTGGAAGATATGGGATAATTTAAATTAAATATAGCATCACACAAAGCAGCAGCTTGATTTTTGTTTGCTAATCAGTACAGTGGTTTGTTGACATGATGTTACAGAAGTGTATATTTAACGGATTCAGTGTGGACATGGGGCACGCCACTTACTTGCTGTTAGGACATGGTTTTAGGCCTACATATTTGCACAGGACAGTATCTATACCTGACATTATGACAGGAGAGATTTAAATATGTTGAATTTAACAGATATTCGTGGTCAACAGCTGAATAACAGACAGCCTGACCACAGCAGCGCTGATGATAAAGCTGCCTATTGTGTGAGAGGGAGACAGAAAGAGAAGGAGAAAGAGAGAGAGGGAAGTGAAGATGGAAGTTGGATAATTGCACAATGTTCCTTAAAATTATTAATAACTTAGGTTCCTCAGAATGCTTGCCTCTATCTATCTATCTATCTATCTATCTATCTATCTATCTATCTATCTATCTATCTATCTAGAAGCTCTGGCTCCTTCATCCTCGTGTCTCTTCCTCGCCTCCTTCGCTCACATCTCCCGTGGGTAGGACTAAGACGTGAGGAGAGGAAGCGAGTGAGGGATGTGAGGAGACACGTTAGCATAATGAAATGCACCCAGTGAATACCGATTGTAACCTTTCCCATTGAATACCAAAGCCAGATGTTAGCGGGTGTCACTGGGTTTTTTGTGCCGTGGGAAATGGGCTATAGACTGGAAACAGAGGGAATTGTCCGAAGTAACAAAATCTGCCTATTAGCACTGGTAGTGATCACTAATTACCATGTTCTGTTTGATTAATCTGTACAAAAAAACTAAACATAAAAGCAATAATTCACCCTTTCACCGGTGGTTATGCACCACACTATAGAGTCCGCCAGGGATGAGTGAATGAATGAATAATATTCATACGGTTCAAATAAACTTTTTAGCCCCGTTTCCACCAAACACTTTCAGTATGGTACCTTTGGAACCAAAAGTAACCCTTCAGACATGGTACCTAGACCCTAGTGTTTCCACCATAAACAGTGCTCAGTGAATTAAGTTATTCTTTCTCAGACTCCAGCTGCTGTGAGAGGCAGCAAAACATCCTTTCATTTTATAGTTACAGTTATTAATAAAACTCTCCACGGTATGAACAGTGGTTACATGAGCCTCAAAACCAGACACAACTCAGCCCTGAGCAGAGTGACCGTCCTCTACTGACCAATCAACAGACTGCAGTGTTCACAGCTCCACCTTTTAGTACCAGATCTGTGTGCTAGGAACCCCAACAGAGGGGGGACCAAAAATGGGGATGGTACAGAACGGATGCATTGGTACCATCCACAACTTTTCACAGTGGAAATGGAAAAAGAAGGTGTACCGAAGTGAACTGAACTGCTTGGTGGAAATGGGGCTTTAGATTGTATTTCCCATCTTTGCTGAGAGTTTTGTGTAAAAGGAATTAATGGCCTGTCCCATATAGACGCCTGTTTAATTCAATGATTGAAGCAATTAATAGCCTGGGCTTTTTTTTTTAAAAAATACATAATGTTCCCAAAAGTCTCCTCTTTGAACTGGAACTGCTGTGAAGTCATCACATTTATGATAAACAATCCTTTTCCTCCTCTGTCTCTCCCCTGCCTGCTGCTTCCAGGAAGGTATCAAATTCAATATCAATACACCTTTCCTCCCTCCCTTCCTTCCTCCTTTCCTTTCCTTCCCTCCAGGCCCCCCAAAAATCAGAGCCCTCTCTGACTCCGCCCCTCCAACTCAGTGGATGTGGATGCGAGAAAAAGGCCAGCAACAGAGTGACAGACAACACAGCCCCTGCCTCCGCGCCGCTCAGCGTAGTAGTGGATATCTCCTCTGTGAACGGGGAGCAGAGGCGAGCCAAACCGAGCCGCATGCTCGCTGTGCGACCAGGAGCAAAATGGACCTCCGGACAGCAGCAGCAGCAGCAGCAGCATCCAGTGAGGACCGACACAGTTTTTAGGTAAGGCTTTGTTCGCTTTCCGCAGCATTTCCATACAGATCGACATTTGCTGCTTCAGCGCGCTTTGTGCAGGACACGGGGCTGCACGGGGGGGAGGATGTGCATGCACGATGTTTGCTACAAACGATTGAATATTTGAGGATTCTCTGGGAGCAGAGCTGCAGATGAAACATGTAGCGGAAAAAAAGCCTTTGTCTGCTTACTTTACCGGATCGCGGTGATGATCGCGGGAAGCTCATTGAACAGCAGCTCGTTCGGCTCTGAAAGGTTCACACCAACGATTGCTTTAATACACATCAGGGGGGATAATTGACACATGCAGCAGAGTTCAATGTGGATCAGTTAACGACGCTGCTGCCTCTGAGTCCTATTTAAGAAAATCGGGTTCCTCCAAACTGAAGAGTTCATTCACAGCTCACAGCTCACAGTGGAGGCAGGCCTGCACGTTGTTCTTCAACTTGAGGAGAAGATGCAGAGGGTTATTGTTCTCTTGACACCTAGGTTTATTTTCCCAAACTGCTCCATGCACATAGTGACACCCCATGCAAAACAGGAAACCCAGGCCAAGAGAGGAGCCCCAGCTGAAAGGGATATCACTAACATGCTTGCACCATAATGTCAACCCACTGATTCATATAATATTACAGTGATAGCCTGTTTGATAAGAGCTTGCATGCATGGGTCTGTGATGGAAATAACCTGCTCCTGTGCCCCAAAAAGTTAATTTTAGTGGCATTGTTGAGATGTGTTTATTTCACATGGCTGCACGTTTTATATCCACAGCTGCACCGCTTCGCAACTGTAGCAGGCTTTTTTTGTTTGGAGCAATTTAATTAGTGACAAAACCGATAACATCTCAGCTTTCAGACCAAGTGCTTTAAATTAAACACAAAGGCACTATGTTCCCTAATCGCCCTCACATCACACGATTGAGGCCAGTGAAAGCATTTAAAGGTAGAAGACAACATAGATGTGTCAAGGGCAATTAAGTGTCTTCTTTTTGTGTGGGGGGTGTTTGGAGTGTGTTGCCCTTTGAAGTGCCGTGAGTTGTCTGATAGCAACAGGAAAGTGGAGTTTTAGCACTCAGAGCTGTCAGGACTTCTCTCAATGTCACCCAAACACATGATCACATCACCTTCAAGAACAGCAGCGGAGGTCGAGAGTAGACTGAAACTCATTACAATAAGACCACACACACACATTCACACTTCACTGTAGTCCACTGGAATCAAAGGCACCAGTCTGTCCTTTGTAGTTTCTTCCCTGTGCAGCAAAACAGCACCGGGAAGAAAATACAAAGCCTCTCTCCAGGTTATAGTGACATTGCGTCAGAAAAGTGTCATTTTGTTTGTGTTTGCAGCTGCTGAATAACTATGTGCACCCTGGTTTTCAAAGCTTTTCAGAGGACGAAACTTGGCGGACGGTGTTTTTTAACCAGCAGAGTACAGCTGAGAGGACACATTATATAAAACTAAAGCTAAATAATTTATCTTTTCGGTGCCAGGACATATTCTTTCATAGTGAGTGAACTATAGATGTTGCTACCCACTGCTCTTACGATGCATTATGAATGTGCTAATGGGTACCTGATAAATGCGCTCACCCACCACCAACGTGTGAAAGAGTTGTGAGTCTCGCCGAACATCTGCATTATTGCTTTTACACAAAACTATGTAATTACCGCTACACATTGGCTGGCACCTCTTTGTCTCTGCAGCTGGATATTTATTGTCTCAAAACGGGTTGGCCTTCCCGTAGCGTGTGCAGGCAAAGTACAGGTGTGTAGGAGACCGGGTTTCTTTGTATGCACTAACAATATGCCACTTTTATCTTACAATGGAGAGCCACCATACAGCAGACCTGCAGCAATTTTCCATGCAGGCACTAGTTTGTCACTTTTTCCCACTTAATCTATAAATTCCAAGCAAAATCTAAGACTTGCTCCACTCAGTATTGTCCCGTTAAGCAAAGAGATTCTCCAAAAATCCATGTGAACAGGCTATACAGACACAACAGGCCGCCCCACCTACATTAGGAGAGCACTTGATACAAGGTGACACCCATTTTTCTCAAAGAAATTATTGTGCACTTAAATGACTCATAATGTACAAAAAAAATAACTGTAGGCACTAAGACCCACCCTGAGATGAGACAGTGTATGTTCGTGTTTAATTCTTCCCCAGACAACTCCCCGTTCTGATTAATTGAGGAATCGATGTATACATTGATGCATGCAGACATGCAGCTGCTGCCCGCTGAGAGGGGGTAAACAAGGATAAATTAAAGCAACACTGTGAGAATTTTTATTGTAAACCACAACTTCAGTCAGTGGCTTGAAAACAACATCTCGAGGTTGCTTTTTTTTAAAGCCACAAAAGAGAGAAGTGAGAGACTGCTGCTGTTCTAAAAATACCAATTGATGAAATGCATAAGTGCTGTCAGCGATGACCCAGTAACGGAGGTAACTAGTTAGTCAAAGATTGACTGCTCTGATTAACATGGCACCAGAGGAGGAGATTAATGTGCAAGAGTGTGCAGTGAAGAGACATTCTCTGTGGAGTTTAACATAAATCTCGGCAGGGTTGGGCTGATGGACGATGCCATTGTCAGTCAGCGACCACTGATACCGCCAGAAGCCCCCCTCCCACCCACACACCAACACCAGGGCACAGGTTTGCGGTGGCGCTAATGGCATTTGTTGCAAGCTTAAGAAGTCACAATTTTATTTTATCTACCAGATGGACTGTGGGATGCCAGATGGGCACAGTGGTACCCGTTTTAGCAACCAAGTTTGTTGCTGCCATCATGAACATTTGCCATGTCACTGATCAATATCTGCTCACATCTGCTTGGATGAGTGCCTTTGTTTTAGTTCTGTGGCATATAAATATATTAGGGGTTCTGGCAGGTTGGTCAAAAGGTGACAAGAGAAGTGTTCTGAAATAACCTGCGCTCTGTTTCCACCACACTTTCGGTATGGTACCTTTGGAACCAAAAGTAACCCTTCAGACGTGGTACATAGACCCTAGAGTTTCCACCTCTCAGGCAAGCTTGGGGGTTTAGTCTTGCTGGAGCCCACAGGAACAACACTCCATGACCATTTTTTTCCCTCCAAGTGAGCATTTGGATGTACGCTGTTCACATACTCTGCCAACTGCAGTGTTCACAGCTCCACCTTTTAGTACCAGATCTGTGTGCTAGGTAACCCAACAGAGGGGGGACCAATAATGGGGATGGCACAGAACAGTTCCATTGGTACCATCCACAACTTTTCACAGTGGAAACGGAAAAAAGGGTACGTAACTGAACTGTACCGTACTGCTCGGTGGAAACGGGTCATCTGTCACTCTATCTCTTAAGCACACACACTGGTGCTCAGTCTTTTTCTCTGCTCTTGTCTCAGTCCTGACAGTTGTGCTACTATAGATTGCTGCAGGGACCCGAAGTTAGCTTCACCCTGGTTCCCTCATCAAAAAGCCAATGGGATTTTTCCATTGAATTTTGGAAAATTGCAGAAAATAAGCTCTGTGGCAAACATACGTTTATGTTATCTACACGTTGTGTTCAGCAAAACAATCTTCACAAGCCTAAATGCAATCGTCTGAAGTGTGACGTTAACATTAGGCTATAAACAAACTACACTGTGATCACATGGCTTAATGAGGCTGTAAAGCTGTGTTCAGTGTGATAACGCCCTGTAGTTTCATTTAGCTACCAATTAGTGACCAGCTTTTTAAGACACCTGAAAGCCTAAAAAATCTCAAGGGGGGTATTTACTGTCATATTTTATGTCTTAGAACAAAACGTGAAAGTGTCCCAAGCTTGTCTTAACCACAGACCTTATATCAGGCATCTAACCAAAACCCACTTGACTTCAAGAGGAGGGAACTGGGAGTGCTAAAATGCTACTAGGTTTTAGAACTGATTCCTGTACCACTCTATAATGCATTGAGTTAGCGGTGTGCAGGGTTAGGGTGGTTGATAAGCACATATTCTTGGGGTCACCGTTGGCCCCTAGCAATGATGATTGTTGTCGATGTTTCACAGTGGACATCTTCACATGAAGCCAATGTCCACTGTTGCCTCAGATCACTGTATTTGGCTCTCCTCGATTGTTATGTATGTATGTATATTCTTATGTGTTCACTTGTGCCTTTTTATATGTTTTTACTCACTGTACAACCAAGTGCCCTCCAGGGACAAATAGAGCTGAAGTTGAAATTGACATTGCCCAACCCTAAATCCCAGGGAAGTGCATTAGTTACATTCCTGCTCACATTAGTTAAATCAAAACCAAATCAAAGCAAAGACATTATGGGATATGGAAGTATTTTCTGAGAAATCACAGAGATCACAGCTCCTTGTGAAAGTGTGTTAGTGTTGAGGGGTGGGTTGTGTGACTGACTGACCTTACAGCATTGAAGGAAAAATGGAAAACAGATTCCAGGAGAGAAAAGGCAGGAGTTATGCCTCAAGGACACATCTCCTTACCGTCGGCACTCACGCTGTAAAGACATACAGACTTCCTTTCTCTGAAAGACTGATACTGTATGCAGTGGTTGATCATCTCACCAGCAGCACAGTAATGCATCTTTTTTTAATATGGCACCATTGCAGATTTGAGGCTGCTCAGATTCTCAGTCTTATTGATTTAACCATAAGATGATATCGCTTGTCATAAGAATGAGTTTGGAAGCTGTCAGTTTAAATGTCTTAATTGCAGTTATTGATATTGACAGAAAATTGGGGTTTAAATATTTAAGGACTTGTTTTTGGCCACCTGGAGGCAGGGGTTAAGTTTTTAACACTGTATTGACATATCACCACTTTTTAAGTTGATGCAGTAGCCAATAGTTATTTACAGCATCATAATTTACATGTCTCTGGTCACCTGATGAATGTAAATAAAATAATGGATGGAGCCACCATGGTTTTGCTCATGTGGACTACCGTTGTAAGCCTCAAGTTGGGCAATTTGGCCGTCGCCATTGTGATTTTTTTGGAGTTGTAATGGAGCAGAATTTTGTAACGTTACCTTTGTTAAATGTTGCTGTTGTTCCTGGCTTCATATGAGCAGAGGAAAAGTCTACTAGCTGTTAGGCTAATTTATACAATGTAAAATGCCATAGGCTTGTGCTAAAAACATTAGCATGTTGTATTTGTGGGGAAAATGTGTCCAGATAAAGACAAATGCTTTGTGAATGCTGCGAGTTATAGTGAAGCAGATTTGAGTACTTGTGTTTGAAATTGTCTCTATTAAGATGTGTTTAATGTGTGTTTTGAATCAACTAAACTTTACAGCACTTCACAGAAACCCTGACGCCAACTAGTGTTTGGAGGTGTAACTGCAGAGTGACACAGACACACCACCGCTCAAGTATAAATGCTCACAACGGTGTAGGCCATGTGCGTAGGCTACGGTGTGGACTCTGCATAGAGCTGACGCACAAGTATAAAACCTGCTTCAGTCGACTGAGCTTGCTCCAAGTCGAGCAGTCTTTTTTTAGTCAGTGTGCTGCACAGTGTACTTCTGGGGAAGTTTTGGCCCTCGGATTTTTTTGCGAAGGGAGCGCTCTTAACTCAGATGTGGAAGTGGTGTAGCCGTACAGAGGAGAGGAGAAGTTGCACCATAAACCTCCAAGATAACATCTTCTCCCTTCTGCTTAGAAGTGGTGAATTTACAGTTCACAGCAACTTAATACAACACAATCTCTGACTTTTGTTTGGTATCTGATGTCGGCATGAATTGTTGCACACTTCTGATCCGCCGTTCTTACAGTTAGCTTGTTTACTATATTACGTGAATGTCACTGAGTCTTGTTAAAACTTAAAAACTTTATATGGAAAAAAAGAATTGTCTAATATTCTTATTGAACAGTCAAATTTTATTCAACTGATATAATTCTGAGTTGGGTACAGTCCTAGTTTTGTGTATGTTCGTTGAATCAATCAAACTTTACTTTGCAGAAACTGAACACGGTAGAATAGAAACCCCTCCACCAACTAGTGTTTTGTAAGTGTAATTGCAGAGTGACGCAGACACACCAATGCAAAATTAACAATGCTCAAAATGGCGTGGGCTCTGCATAAAGCCTACATACAACTATAAAATAGCCTTGAGAACCCGAGGACACCACTGCACTAGCAACTTGTCAATCACAAGGTAGCCAAGGCCTAAAGCATACCCTGATTTATCATCTGTTTTACTCTAAATGGGACTCTTTACTAAATGAATTTTATGCCATATTGAGGAAGACTTGAAGCTAGTAACTGAGATCATAAAGTCTTTACAAAAATATTTACTGAGGTAATGAATCAGGTGAGAAGTACAGTCTTTTTCTCACAGACGTCGTCTATACAATCTGACTTCTTTTTAGCTACTAGTGGAGTTGGCTTCACTTTTCAGACCCTGATATAACCCTTTGCCTAGAACAGAAAAAATTATGATTTTCCCGTCTTACTGCAAATCAAAATCCAGTGCTCAGTGGCCTACAGCTGCTCATGAAATTGCAAGGCCAAACTTTAAGGTCAAAACTGTAGCTCATTTTTACTTACTCCTAAAAATTCTCAATAATTTAATATTTTTACTGTCGGCCAAGGCTCGAGGTAGAGTTTCATTTTTATCTGTTCCAGGCTGTATTTGGTGATACAGTACAGAGAGGAGTGGAAGGATTGCATGGGCAGGGCACTCTGGGAAGGTGGAGGTGTAATTTCAGATGCGCGCTAACCGACCAGAGCAGCAGTTATCTGAGCTCAGCCTTCAAAAGCGGGAGCGCTGGAGTCATCAAGACCAGCTGTGCCGCTCACTCCTGGCTGAGCGCTCAGAGGACAGGGCTCTCCACGAGAAACACATGGATGTCCGGGGTTATTAGCCGTCTTCACGAGATTGTAAACATCCTGAGAGGAGCTGTTTGGGCGTTTGATGTATGGTGCTCGACTCCTTATGTTGAGTCTTCTTAAATGGCGACATGGGATGTTTGAGCAGCTTATTGCGGCACAGCTTTCATAGTTGCGCTATAAGTCCCTGATAGGCTGCTAATCTCAGTCTGTGTTTAGAAGTAAGTGTCCAGAGTTCAGGCAGATTATAGAGAGGTTAAGCTGTCTGAAAATGGCTGTAGAGCTGTAGATTAGTGGGCTTGTTCTCCGGCCTGGCAAACATGAATTTCTCCACAAATTCAAGTGTGGTGAACCCGATAGAAGCAAATCCTGTCAGCATTTATTTTGAAGCATTAGCATATGTGTTAACCTGTAAGATCTGCTCTGTCTGGATCAGAGAAATGTTGGTTTTAGCTCTTAAGAGTCGCATCATCTTCCTCAGCCCTGAGCAGGCAATTTAAAGTCTTGATTAATCTCTTCCTCAGTCAGACACAAATGGAGTGAGGGTCACTGTAGAGGGCAACTAGTCATACAGTCTGATGGTACAAGCATTGTGATGTCCATTCAGCCTCCACAAGAAGGTGAACAGACAGTGAAATGAGCTTTAAGTGGACTTTCTCTACTTTCTCACATCAAACGCCTGCCCGCTGTGGGTGTCAGTGCTCCCAGCTGTATTTATGGGCCATAATGTGAGGTGTAGAGCTGCATTTCCTTCATAGGACCTTGCTGTTGGCAGGCTGTATTGGAGAGGGCTCTGTGCACCGTGAAAGCCTGTCATCAAGAACCACTGCCCTGTGTGATTTATCAGAATGGGATGTGCTTAGAAGGTCAGGATGATTCAACTCTTCCCGGCCCCGTGTTTTCGTCAGATGTCCTTTATTCTTAAAGTGGAGGTTACTTGTGTGACTCGTGGAGTGCTTTAAGTGCAGTGTTGTCGGATTCAAACTTTTAAGTCTTCCTCCTGTTTAGACGCGGAACAGCCAGTGGATGTCTGATGGCTGATGACTTTCTCTTGTTCGTTTCTCACTCGGAATGAGTCAGAGGCTTGTTTTCTCTCAGGGGCTGTGTCAGTAGTGCTGGTTTTAAATGAAACACGTCCTCTGCTCTGGTAATTACAAGGCGCATGAGCACTTCACATGGTGCTCTGATAGAAAGAGAGGGGCTAATTGGCAGAGTATAGACCTTGTCCAGGTGTGTGTGTATGTGTGTGTTGATGTGTCCAGGTGTCAGCTCGGTATTATGGATGTCTGCACTGCTCTCTGCAGAATGAAGGCCCATTGTGCGCACAAAGATGCAGCGTGTAGACCCAGCCGTATCCTCTCCGCATTGTGGATCAGGTGTGAATTTCCTACAGCAGATGGACTGTGACAGGTGTGTGTGAGAGACTTCCGCCGCCTAGCACCTCTTGGCCATTATTGGGTGCAGTCGCTTCTTCAGAGCAAGATTAATGAGTGTCTAAGCACGCCTTTGCAAAAATAGACATTTTTGCTTGGCTGATCTAATCGACGCTGTGGTGGAAGGAGGATAGCAGGGGACAGGACAGACCTAATCTGTCTCAGCGGGATCAGTCTTTAATGGAGTTAGTACTTTCTGCTTTGACCTTGCTGGACCTGGTATTACAACAGCATGAAGCCATCCCTCATGATTTCCCTACCACCAAGAGAGAATCGGGATGAAAGCTGTCTCGTTTTTCCTTTTGATCACTGACCACGATTTGATTTTTCCTGTTTTATGCATCACATAGAGGGGAGGGTATGAAATATATATTTCCTCCTTTACCAGGGAGGCAGTGCAGCCAAGAAGAGTGAAACACACCGCTGAAAAGCTGATGTGTGACAGCTTTAAGGGCTACTTTTAAACTCCCACAAACCTATCGGACATCAGAGATCATCACTTCAAGGATCCAAAAACTAAAAAAAAAATGAGGCTTATGTGGAGTTTGCGTATTCTCTTTGTGTCAGCGTGGGTTTTCTCTGGGTTCTCCAGCTTCCTCATGCAGGTTAGGTCAAGTAGTTTCTTTAAATTCCCCATAAGTGTGAATGTGAGTGTGAGTGGTTGTTTGTGTCCGCCCTCTCACAGTCTGGCAACGTGTCCAGGGTGCACCCCGCCTGTCAGCTGGGATCAGCTCTAGCCCCCCATAGAGGTCAAGCAGTTACAGAAAACTGATGGATGTTTTTGTTTATACATCCCGAAACTTCAGTGTTTTGATTCACTCTTGTCACTCTCATCAGCCCGGCCAGCTGCTGTATTCACCAAAAAATGCTTTCTCAAAGCCACTGTACACTACCTACTCAGCACCTGGTGGCAAACAGACCGGGTAATGACTAGCTGGTGAACATACTGGAGAGTTTAGCAGCTAAAGAGCAGCAGTATGTTGTAGTAAGCAGTAAGTATATATGTTAACATATAAAACATATTAACTTTATCAGGTGATAATATGTCAATGTGTTTGTAGCTTGTGGCCGAACATCGTTAAATTTTGGCTGATTTAAAGCTTTGATAATATCAGTTCTAACAGATTTAAGTTCATTTTATGTAAAATATTTCAATATCTGATCACATGATTTTGTTTTAGGACTATGAGTGATTAATTGACTGGGCCAAAACTTAGTTCAGATGTATCAGTATCTGTGTTAATGTATAAGTAAAGGTTAAGGTGTTTTTTTTTTTGACAGCGAGCAGGTTGTTGCCGTGGCTGCCACCTGGAAATATTGGTGTTTTCCATTTCAAATCCCCGGCAGAAAACAATGTAGGTAGTGTTAAAATCAGCGTCACCATTACACAGTTGCAAAGAGCTCTGACAGTTTTGTTTTTGAACTGGAAAAAGTCTCAAAAAACAAGAACCAAAAACTCATTTAGGGGATTATCAAAAAATCTGTTTCTCAAACTCCAAATATTGACGTAGGTATGGGCCTTCAAAATCCAGTATTGGCTGTGATAAATTCTCAACAGTCAGTAATGTCTGTGAAGCTGGTTGACTTTAATCATTTTGTCAAGGGCTGCCACTTTATCTGTTAATCTGTTATTTTCTTGATCAATTGAGTAAATGTTTGGTCTATATTACACTTGTGGGCATTCTCAGCATAGGATAGTTCATAAATTGGAAAGTAAATATAGTTACACATAGTTGGACATTCTGTCATATACATATGATAACACTTAACTGCACTTCATTTTCTATTGTTGGCTTTGCAATTAGCCAGTCCCTCTTGTCATTCACAGTGACAGGCTGTTTACAAAATCAACTGCCATTTCAAGAATACAGGATGTTTACACAGTATACAATTTTACTATGGTAGAGAAATGAGCTGTGGTCGTTCTTACAAACATAGTTGGTGTTTTAATCCGGCTGTGATGTTTCCATTCATTAAAAGTATCCAAAAAAGTATCGTTGTGGTATTGGTAGAAATTGGTAGGGCTGCCCTCAACTAAGAATTTTCCTAGTCGACAAATAGTCGTCATTTAGGGCCATTAGTCGACAAGTCGCCCACATGTTTATGATATTAATTTAATTATTAAATGATATATTTTGGGCGGGGCAACACAATGGTTTGAGTTGAAGGTGTGAGAAAGAATAGTATCAGTAACATTGTTAACACTGTGCTACATTACAGAGAAATACAAAACCGTACTAATGAACCTTCATTAATATAGGCCTATATTTTATCTACAAGTGCACGTCACACACTGAGCGAGCCGCCTGTTAATGACGCTGTGGGCTAATGGGCATGTAGCTACTTCCATGTTTCAGATGATACGTCATGTTTGTAGTCGACCAATGAAGATGAGTTTACATATCACCTTGGGTTCGTCCTTCACCTTCTCAAAATGATCCCACACTTTGGATTTCCTGCCCGACATGTTATTAACTGGCCTGTGGAATAACCGCAGGTACCAGCCCTGGAAATTACCTGTGGAATAACCGCAGGTACCAGCCCTGGAAATTAGGGGCCGTACACATGGTGTGTCTTTAACCACTGCTGTTTATAAGTGTGTAAGCCTGTTGTCTGTGGGACAGATGTAAAGCTCTGGGTAGCCCTGCACAAAACAATCAACTTTTCTGTGATTATCAGGCTGAATATTTACAGAAGAAGGGAAAGATATCTGTAGGCTGTGATTGGTTTGTAACGTGATACCTGTCTGACTGCTGAGTGTGGTCACTTCCTGTGTCTGTCCCTTCAAATCAGTTTTACGTTTGGCATATTCAGACAGCTCGTTTTTTCTGACCGGCAGTCCAGAACCCACAGGTATTCAGTTCAGTGTCATAGAAGATGATGAAAACCAGCAAATATGCACATTAGAGAAGTTGCAACTGGTACATTTTTGGCATGTTTGCTTTAAAAAAAGGACTTTAATGTTTGTTGTTTCTTTATTCTTTATGTGGAAAGTTAGATCATACCGACAGATCTGGATCTAGTAATTAACTGACTGAGTATCTGTGTTTATACATAAAAATACCACAGCTGACCTTTTATAGTGAACAAGCAAAAATGACTAACCATGGGTTTTTTTGTGAATGATTCTTGAAAGCAGTGCCATCATACTGGTGGAGAGCAACACTGGTTGACCTGCATAACATTCAAGTCTGGGCATGCCTGGCTTTTTTTTTTTTTTTAAAGGTTAGTGGCCAGCTCGGGGTTTCCTTTCAGCCTCTTTACTCATGAGGAGATGGATATTCCTTATTCCAAGTGTAGCATTTTCCAATGAAGACATGTGGGATACGCCAATATAAATCGAGTTTTAGGAACATGTATAAAGCGCATTTGGAATACGCAGTTTAAAACACACGACTTCTTGCTTGTTTACAGTCAGCTATGTGCATTTCCCACTTCCTGATGTACTGGAAACTACCAGATCCATACTGGAAACCCAGTTTGCAAGGCTGAGATAGAGCTGGCTGCCCAAAAGAAAAGCCCACATTTCTGGACTGAGAAACACACCTACTGTTAAACCTCATGAAAGACTTGGATATCAGCAGGTTTTTGGATATGCGGAAATATGTAGAATTTATTAGGACGTGCGTCAGGGGGGCCTTTTACGTCAATCTGAGTAAGCACGGCTGCATGTGAACAAGAACATTGGTTGGAATATTCATTTTCATGAACCATGTAACCAGCTCAGTATGAATATTGTGGATTTTTTTGGAATAAGGACAGAAACCAGAATATTTTGTACATCTAAACATAGTCATTGCATCTGCGGCTACAGTCTGTGCTATGCTTTAGGTTCCAGAGCTAGTCTGTACTTAGCTGTACATCTATATGCATGTGTGCAGCCATGCGATTGCACGCTCTAGTGTATGTGATTGGCAGGCAGTTGGATGGCTGGAATGAGCTCTATCGCCTGCAGTGTGTTCTCGGCTCCAC
Source organism: Epinephelus moara (assembly GCF_006386435.1). Classification (NCBI taxonomy): domain Eukaryota; kingdom Metazoa; phylum Chordata; class Actinopteri; order Perciformes; family Serranidae; genus Epinephelus; species Epinephelus moara. The sequence goes on along the minus strand of NC_065512.1, from coordinate 17,302,861 downwards.
ATGCTAGGTGCCAGTGGTGAGGAGCCGGTTGATCTACTGCTGGTAGTAAGTCACATTTCCACACAGAGACTGGCAGGCAGAGCAGTAGTACAGTAACTGCACACATGCACGTTTCCTCACGCGAACAGAGATGCAGCACGCATACAATATTCATATTTCTATTGCGTGGGGGAGACATAACGTTAAAATGACTGACTTCAGTACAAACACACGCAGATGCAAACAGTCAGTGGAGCGGTGTCTGCACTTACATCTGCATGCACAGCACCACAGTTAAATATAGGTCACAGAATAAGGCAGATGTGGGGGGAAGGAGAGAAGGTGAGCAGTGGAAGTGGAAGTGAAGGGAGGAGGAAGCCTTTCATTATGTCATCATGCTGGAGCAGTGGCAGGATTAGCTCTTGGCAGGATATATAGGAGAGTTTAACCCCTGAAATTTTAGCTTCTGCCTTGCAAGTAAAAAGTAAAAATTCTTTCATCCATCAGGGAAAACAAAGATACTCTGTGTAAACAAAGACACTGTATATCATCAGCCCTGTCTTCTATTTGGCCTGGAAACCATGCTGCAGAAGTAGCATTAACGCTGTATTTAAAGCAAAAGACAAAACAGTTCTACTTGATTGTTTTAGACAACAAGACAGCACTTTAGCTCCAACATCGGCTTGTCTTCAGTTGCTCATTTATATAGGCTTAGGTAGCCAGCCATTCAGTCTGCAAGCTATTCTTAACAGCTGCACTTTGGGGTTTCAAGATGTGATGAAGTGCAGTGGACCCTTTGTTGAGCTCGGACGCTGGCAGTATAATTACACAGGCTGAAGTCTGATGTCCTGCTCGGTAATAACCTCATTGCCTCCTGAGGCTAAAGCAGGGTGGACCTGTAGCAGGGGGTTCATTAAGCGAGGAGAGAGAGAGAGAGCGAGGTCTCGGTTCATTTAGTCGTTGCATATGCTTCCTCTCTGTAGCTCAATTTTCTCACCTCAGTTCAAGACTTCAGGCGGCTCCTGATGTTCCCGTTTCAGTCGTCCTTTGCTTGCGTCTGCTGCAGTGTCTAAGTTTTCTTGTCTGATCTGCAAGCGCACAAATTTTCATCTCATCGTGATATGAGAAAGCACAGCGGTGCGTGTCGTACAGGGAAATATTATGCCTTGTATTGGCTGAGTTTGGGCGGTTCATATTACAGCGGTTCCTAAAAATGGTGCAAGATCAATACCTGTATAAGTGCCTGTGTGTTAATGACAGTTTTGTAACTGGAATTCCACTTGAGAAAAATTATTACTAGGATTAAATTGCAGACGGCAATTTTTCTATATCTGATGCAGCCCAGGAGTCTGGAGCATATAGATTTTTGACTTGTGAGACATCAGACTTAAGTGTGTAAGAAAGGTGTTGATCAGATGGCTAATTTACATCCATGTGATCTCCGTTTCATAAATTACACTTGACATGTTGCCGGTAATTCTGCGTAGCTGCTTCACAAGTTTACACCTTGTCGTCTTGCCTTGGGATTAATAGCTGATTTTTTTTCCTGTGCATGCAGCAGCTACACAGTTTCCCTGTTAGAATGATGAATTATTCAAACTCTGCTCAGAAAAGTCAAAGTTGGAATTTGTAAAATTTCAGAAGGTGTGGACTGTGTGGAATTCGGCAGATAGTACAGTCCTCCATTTTGACCTGGAGTATGTGAACACAGCATGAATCAGACACATCTTCATTGTCCGTGTCTTCGCTTCTTGTACTCTTGAAACAAACTAAGTCGTACTGTGATGCTGCATTTTTACTTTATGGTACGGTTCGCTTCACCTTGACGTGACTCACTTAAGGTACCAGGGGTCTTATTTATAAACATTGCGTACGCACAAAACGAGGCCTGAAAGAGGCGTACGCCACATCCCACGCAAAAGTTGTGATGTATACAAACAGACTTGATGCATACTTTAAATGCTTACGAACATTTTGGAGACAGGAAATTGGCGACGCAGATGGTGAGGTCGAAGCCTGATTGTAGTTGTACGCCGTAGTGTCGGTACCTTTTTTTTAATCTGCTTGGAGTGGATAAATTAATTATAGCTGCTATTGAACGTAGCTTTGCTATAAAAAATAAATAAATGGCAGGTTTATGTAGGTTGTCTCGTGCTGTACAAGCGACGATCCTCTCTGACCAATCAGTAGTCTGCAGTGTTTTGACTCCACCATCTTTCAGCTCAGCTCGCTTGGAACGTCAATCAAGGGGGTACCAAAAAAGTACAAAGTACCATCCAAAACTTCAGCTAATGGACAACAAAAAAAGAGCAAGTAGAGTTGAGCAGAGTTGTGCTGTATGCAGTGGGAGTGCAGCATTACTATGATTTGGTGGTGTTAACCCAAAAACACTCCACTCAAGCTCAAATTCATAAATAACCCTGGGCCCCAGTAGTGAAGATGCATACACCCACCCAGCGCCCACTTCTATTTCAAACTACAGCCTGTTTCTAAATGTGTCTCCCTCATGTAATGGCTTACTGGAAAATCAGTTTTTCTTACTTTTCATACATGGAGCACACACTGCATTAACATTCATTTCATGTTCTGTTCACATAATCCTGTGAGACTTGGCCTGGAATTTCAGACAAGTTCACAAATAAAGTCAGAAAACTAAAATATCTCTTGAACACACAGTTCATGCTTCTGTCTGTCCACAAATGCTTAGCGGAGCTCGTCTTGTTGGCTTTTTCCCCTCTAACCTCACAGTGATGTATTAGTGTGTAGCTGCTTGAACTGCTGCGAGGTGAATATTAAAGTAAAACGGCTTTATTTTTTAGATGGAGAACAACTCCACTCTTGTGTGTTCAATATTTTATGAGGAACAAGCCCTATGGTCAGTGTTTTATTTGAAAGAACGTGCACGCTTGCATCCTATTGCCGTGCGGCGTGCAAAATAGAGAGGTACAGCTTGTTCTCTTGCAGAACCAGTCTGCTTTTGGGGACTGAATATCTCTCTGCCTTTATTTATACGACTCTTTAATTATTTCCTTTGTCTTTTGACGTGTCAAATGCCACAAATAATTTCTTTTACGCTAATTAGACTCTGCCCACTCATTGTGAATGACCGTCAATTCTGTGCTCACGTACAGGCAAGCAGTGAGAACGTCCCTGTGAGTCAACCTCAAAGCATTTACTTTGGATTTTCTGTAAAGTTCATGTCTTGTGTTGACTTTCCTGTGCCAAGGTCAGAGCCTCCACTGTCAACAGAAACATCTGCCCCTTATCTAGGAATGTTTTTTGTCAAGTATCATCTGATGAAAGTATTCATAACACAGCATCCCCACCACGATCCCTCAGCAGAGCGTAGTAAAGTGGACTGAACTATTTTCAGTGAGCTGCTGTTCGGCTGCATTCCCTTAAGGGCTGTCCAAGCACTTACCTGGCAGTCAAATAGTGGAGTTCAGTACAGTCACCTCTGGCGATGCCTGGACTGTGGACACATTGAGAATATTACAGCGGGCAGCAGCAGGGCATGCTGGGACTCTGGAAATGTGATTACATAAAAGAAATAAATATAGTCTCTATATTTTACTCTTCAGGTTATGTTGTAGTTTTAGCTGCATTTGGCTGCCCTGAAGAAATCCAGAGCCATTATATTGTATTCATCAAGTATTTTTGTTAAAAGCAGTGTTAACTGTGGCATTTTGATTTTTTCAAAAATGTATTTTAGTTTAAGTCACATTTCAGTTATGTGATTTTTGTAGCAAAATTTTAGTCACATTTTTTTTGGTCATGCTTTTATTATTTTTATGTCCTCTAAGCATTTTTAGGCTTCAGCTGTTGCCATCTTTGTTGTGTACAGTTACCATGGTTACATGGTAGACATGGGGTGGTATTGAAGTGTTAAGGTATACCAGGGTATTTAGAAAACCCGAAGGTATGATTTTTCAGTACCATTAAAAATACAGCTGCTCCTTTTTCTTTTAAACTGATACAGAGATGCTGTATTGAGGTGATGTATTGTAGTACACAGCCAACACCACCAGAGGTCAGTCTCCACTGGTGGAACAGGCAGCCAAGCTGAGAAAGATGGTGACTGTGAGTGGTGGGGATAACGTTACAGGACTAGTAAAAAAAGAAAAATGGCCTCTGACTTGTTTGGGAGTATCGCCACCAGGGGAGGGTGATATGGCCTTAAAGTTTTATCACAATATTTCAGGGTATTTTTGTGATAATGATATTCTTGATAATATGGCAGAATACTGAAAATGTTTACTATTTATTCTAAGAAAATACAATTGCAACAAAAAAGGTATTTATAGTTTTATACGTCAACATAAATGTTACAGTTTGCCTTCAGGTAGTTAGTAAAAATTAAACAGAAATTATCGGAATTTTTTATAAATGTCATTATGCTGCATGTTTTATTTTTTGTTCCAGCTGTTTTGTTGCAGCTGCTTCTCTAATTCTCAGTCAGTCGATGAATTTTTAGCCCACAAATCTGTTTCCTCCAAGAACTGCTCACGTCAGATGCCATTATTGACAGAACGTGCCAAAATGCGAGATGCTGTCTCAAGAGACATTTTTGGGTAGTGGAGGATACTGTTTTACTAATCAGGAGCTGCAGTGTGTGTGATTGCACAGATGCCCGCAGGCTGTTGAATAAGACTTTGCATTTAAATAGTAATTAGTGCTTTTGTCCATTCGCCTGTCTCTCACATTATCCTTTAGTTTTTATTCGTTGATATCCAGTGGTTACTTTTTATTTAGTTTTTATACTGAAAAACTGATATTTTTCATAGTTTTTGTTGACAAAATTAGCACTGATTTCGAGCAATACATATTGAAAGGAATTTACATTGGCTTGCTGTCACGGCGGTTTCAAAAAGAATTTCCACCTACAAGAAGTGAAAGTTGATAATAAGGTCACAGGATGAAACAGTTATTCACTGTTGTTGTAGATTTTGTAAATCTACAAGGTACAACACGTTCAGAGAAGACCACAAACTATGCAGGAAAACCACCTCGGTTTGGTGCTCTCAGATGCTGCCTGAGAAAATGTTGGCCTGTGGGGCTTTTTGAAACTGTTAAGCGAGGGATTGATTAACTTTATTGTAGTTTTGGAGGACATATTTTGTGGTGCCGTTGAATGGTATAGCATTATACTTGTTTAGGCTTTTTTTAATATTTTGAAAACGAGGCGTGGCTCCAACTAGAAAACAATGTTTTGATGCATTGGATGTGCTGAATGTGCATATTAAGGCAGTGCAGGAGGAGGTGCACATTAATAATCCTCCAGGACTGTAACATGCTCATGTTTAACCCAAACAATGTGTCATGTGACTGCAGTTGGTTCAGATCGAGGTCGGAACACGTTCTCACCACAAACAAACTGCACCAGAGTTCGTTTGTAACCAGACCAAGAACACCTCTACAAGAAGGTCTCCTTCCGGTTGTTTAGGTGCGCACCCGAGTGCGATAGCTGTGTTCACACCTGCCCAAATGAACCACACTTAGGGGGCAAACAAACTTGATTTCGATTGAATTTTGATTTGTGATGTTGGGCTTTATAAATAAAATTGATTGAAATTGATTGATGAAAATATCAAAGTCAAAGCATGATAAAGCAGCTTTCCAAGTAGGTTCCTAGGCTAATAACTTACAGAAACATTGCATGCAATAGTCCACCTTCCACCTTCTCTTCCCCCTTCTGTCAATCTCTCTGGCTCCCTCTCAAACAAATACACAGACACACACATACACACACAAGTTAGAAATCATGCACTGCAGCTTGTCTCTGTCCTCAACCAATGCCTTGTGCTCTCATTGACTGTAGTCCCTGGCAGGCTCAGATTTTTAGCATGCTAGATATCAGGGGAGCGTCTGTGAGGCATCAGTGAACCTCTTGGCTTGCATCTTTGGATAAGTGTTTCCTCTATGCATCTAGCTGCGGCACTGCCCACACAGCCCACATGGCATCTTTATGTATACCAGTTCTTTCTCATCTGCATTTCTCCAGCATTTGAGTCATTTTGTCTCTGTGTCTAGCAGCACAGGGTTGATCAGGGGAGACCGGGGCAATTTTAGCAATTCTTGATTTTGATTTCATTACTCAAAACCAAATGGTGTTTCGGGCACGTCCCACTGGTAGGAGGCCCCAGGACACGCTGGAGGGATTACATATGTCATCTGGACTGGGAAAACCTCAGGGTCACCCAGGAAGAGCTGGAAAGCGTTGCTGGGGAGAGGGACGTCTGGGGTGCTTTGCTAGGATTGCTGCCCTTGTGACCTGGCCCGGATAAGTGGATGAAAATGGATTGATGGATGGATGGATGCTCAAAACCTCTTGAAACTATTTTTAAAAAAAAAAAAATTTTTGTGGGTAACTTGTATATGCGTTCTGTTGATTACAATCATTAGCTGTTGTTAAAAGCAATGTTAGAAAGACAGGCGAGCGGCTGAAGAAGGGGGCGGAGTTAAGATTGTCCCTCGCTGCAGGGAGAGAGGTCCCTCTCCTCCGCTCCACACTTCGACTTATTTTCATTGTGCCGATGGTGGCTTGGAAAACCGCCCCTAACTGTGTCACATGGGCAGAAGGGAAGGCGGCCGGTTCTATTTCTCCCTCTCTGGGAGCCTGGGCTCAGAGCAGCAGCCCACCGCATCCATCCACCCCTCCCTCCCTCGCGGCCCGGCCGCACATACACCCCCCCGAGGCTCGGCTCTCTCTGCGGACAGAATGGTTTTATAGTAAGGGGAGGAGTAAAGGGAGGAGGGCAGGCTTTAGTGTGGACGGTTAGTGACGTCATTCGCCTCGAAAAAGAATCATTCGCCTCCAATGTAATGTAATGTAAATTCAAGTGTAGTAACCAGATTTCAAGCTGTAGAGGGCACTCCATACCACATTTTTAAAATAAAATGTAGATTTTCAACAGTTTGCACTAAACTGTCAAGATTTTGAGCAGGATCAGTCAGTAACACTACTATACAACCAGAAACAATGATTATCAGCTGAAAAAAATGGTTTTAGGGTTTAGTTACTCTTTAAGGCTTTTGTCTTTTGCACTTTGAAGGGCAGAGAGGTGTGCTCTCTCCACCTTATGCTTTCCACGTGGGCGCGTGGAAGAGGCTTTCTGCGTAGGCCCAAGGAAAGGCAGAGCGGCCCTGGAACAGAGCCATACCACCAAATATAATACTGCAAATAGAAATAAAGATTTCTTTGACTAAAGTGTTCCTGACTGAATTAGACTAAATTCAACATCTACAACTGTGTACAAATACGTGTCCAATGCCCTTCTCATGTTAGCGAACGCGCTAAATAGCTTCCTGCGGCACAAACTCAAACTTGTACTCTCCAGTGCAGCTGCTTTCCAAACCATAGGGGAAACGCTGAACACTTTACACATAACACTTGAGGGCCAACTTGCGAGCGCCAAGTCAAGGCCGATTCACCTCTGATCTGGGGCTTTTGTCAGGGAGCTCCCAAAACACAGGGCTCATGTTGTGTAGTGTGAACCTGGCATTAGCTGCATTTACATCGTTTCTTGTTCCTGTATTTTAGGTCAGTGATAGTCAAAATTTTGTCCACGTACATGGTCGTTTTATCAACTGCCTTCCAACGACAGACACAAGGTGTACAACAGCTGAATTACCTTTCAGCCAATCTTCCTTGCATGATATCACTAATCCAATTACTTCCACCAGAGAATGATTTAGGCCGCTCATTTTAACCTGTACCATCATGCTCAAACGATCTGTATCCATTTAGAAGACGGAAAAGTAATCTTGACTGCTGAATGATAGTAGTACACAGTAGCATAGCCAGGAATTAGAGTGTGGGTAGGCAGACAAAGAGGAAACCAGGTGTGCGTCACCCGTCCAAGACAATTAGGCTCTGAAACGCTACTTTTGCCAAAAATAAGTACCTGGAGTTTAATCATACAAGTGAAATTACAGGCTCCAACACGCATTGCATCTGGTTGATGGCGCGGCAACATATAGCCTGGATTACACACCCACACCCACACACATACACCCACGCACACAGCTGGCAGACACAAGAGCAGCATTAAATCACACAGAAAGAAGACTAGCAGTAAAAAATCTACATGCCTACTGGGTGCACCAGCAGAACAGCCTGGCACAGCAGCCAAATTACAACACACAGACACACAGACGGCAGAAGCCGAAACACCCAGTGTTAGTATTCGCTTGTGTTTTCAGATTTGCAAAAATTTGCATTAAAGGTTTAGCTTTATCCTTACAGTTTGGATTTCTACTACAATATGTTCACTTGCGTCAATGTTCAAAACCCATTCTGTCTGCCTGCATACATTGACCCTCTTTCTGAAGCGCTCCGTTTAAGCACCTGTGTCTTTAAGGCCCCCCTCCCAAAAAAGCCCAGTGTGGGCACGTTTCAGTCAAAAATAAAGTTAATCCACTGGGTCTGTGCATCCTTGGATGATGGGAGTACATGAGCACTTCTCTGTTTGGTCTTGCAGCCAACGAGGAGCTGCTTTGCTCCTGCCCCATTTACCATATCCGATATGGAGTGGATATCACAATAGTGAGGTAGATTCGGCAGGTGGTGGGGATGGTCACCTAGCTGGCGGTGGTTCTATGGCACAGCAGTCCCATAAAGGTCATATCTAGCGTCCATTCTGACTCATTTTCTGATAGAAGGAGCAGGAAACAAAGAGAGTGGGTGGTCTTTTCTTGAGGGTCTCTCAAAACATCGGGAACACATCTATGTTGAAAAGCCATGACAAAGTGCATTTTGCATAATTTGCTATCTCTAAATCCAACCGCACTTGTCAAGCCAGTGTGATTTCACTATAGTCAAATGATTCAGTCACTTCTGTTTAAGAAGTAAGGAGACACTTTTGTCCAGGAGTGTCAAACTAATTTGAGTTCATGGGCCACATACAGCACAGTTCGGTCTCAAATGGGTCAAACCAGTAAAACCATTGTGTAATAACCAATAACCAAGACTTCAAAAATTTCCTCCGTCTCTTAGTGTGAAGACGTACATCTTGAGAATGTTAGTCCATTTACGAAACACCCCCATGTAGTAATATTGTCATCAGCACCCAAAACTAAAGTTGAAGCTGTTGAGGAAGCAGGTTAAGTCATCCCCTGCCGTACAAACCATTTACTATTCTAAAGTTTTGGTAGTGCCTTAGCAGCAAGGTTTCACCAATATTGTTTTAAAATAGAAGTCTGATACAGATTCTTTTGTACTGAAGCCGCTGATTGATAATATTTTGCACAATGTTCAATATCTTCAAATATGACTACAGTAAGTAGTCTTTGTTTTGTCAGAGAGCTGTATTCTGGTCAGGGTGGAAAAGCCTACGAAGCAGTATTTTAAGTGAAGTAGCACACTCCTCTAACTTGCTCCTGAAACCTGGCACCTCTTAACCTCCACAAGTGACACAATATCAGGTGCAAAGTCACCCAGTGGACCAGATTGGACCTTTGGCGGGCCGGTTTGGGGCTGTATGTTTGACACCCCTACTTTAGTCTGTGACTTTAGCCGTATATACTGCAACATGTTCCCTGTCATCGTATTGAGTCTGTGAGGATGCTTGGCCACAAGGGCAGGAAATGCACTGATTCTGGACTTCGAACCTCCGTCTTTTCCCTGACCCAATTGACAGTTTTTTTGAAAGGTTCTTAATAGTGCGGTCCTGACATCAGTGTTTACCCTATGAGCATTTAGCATAAAAATCTCCCCATGCAATTAACTTGCTATCTCTGTTTAAGGGGCCGCACACATACCACGTCTTTAACCGCCTGGAAAACGTGGGGTCAAGCACTGCTACTTCTGTGCCTTTTGTGAGCCAGCTTTCAAGAGCATGGTGGCAGGTCGCGTCTGAGGTTGCCAAGCAACCGTAACAAGCACTGTATCATATCCTATTTAGCTGAAATCCAGAGTGCAGAGCTGATCTTCTTCCAGGCGCTGTTTATAAGTGTGTAGGCCTATCGTCTGTGGGACAGATGTAAAGCTCTGGGTAGCCCTGCACTAACATGATCAACTTTGTCATATTACTGATACTGACTGATATTTACGGAAGAAGAGAAAGAGATCTGTTGGCTTTGATTGTTTTTTCCTCGTCACATGACACGCGGTGTGCGCTGCTGCAATCTAAAAGTTGAACTCTGTTTATCTCAGTGCGCAGCTGTCAAGCTCCGGAAAAATAGGTGCTCGGGAATGTGTGCATGCCACGCTGGAGTCGCTCTGGCGTTTGAGTGCACCTGCCGCACGTCTACATTGAAAACAATGAATTTAAGGGCGCAAAAAACGTGGCATGTGGATGGCGCCTTAAGCAGCCAGAGTAGGGATGAGCAAGGATTATAAATAGAACCCCTTACTACCCAGATAAGGGCGTTCTGATCGATCAGCCACCAATTGTTAGTGGCAAATATTTATTCTAAATAGTTTGAAGGCCGATCAGAAAATCCCATCAGGTGACACAAAAGACACAATTTCTCTACACTGCTCTGTCAGTTCAACCTTAAGCTCACACTGAACACACACTGATACACTCATGGTTAACTGCTGACCAGACGTCCAGCTCACCTTCCTGTCCCCAGTGCAAACACTCCATCTCCCTGCGCTGAACGCTTCTGTAGAAGCTGTGATACACTCCTCACGCTGTGACAGTGTTTACATTTAGCTTTGTTTTGCTCTGTTTTGTGCCCACACAACTGACATGGCATCTTTATTTATACCAGCTCCTTCTCATCTGCATTTCTCCAAGATTTGAGTTGTTTTGTCTCTGTGTCTGGAAACGCAGGTTTGATTAGGGGAGACGGGGGCCAACTGTAACAATTTCGGGGTTTTGATGTCATAATTAAAAAACCTCTTGAACTATTTCGATACAGTTTTTCTGTAGGTAACTTGTATCTGTGTTCTACTTGTCAACAGTGATCAAAACACTAGATGTCATACACTGACATTGACGTGATTGTAACAGCATATTGGAAGCATTTATTCAACATAAAACGTCTTAACTGTCAAAATTCCTTCTCGTGTTAGTGGATGGGCTAAATATCTTTCAGCGGTGTAAAATAAATCTCACACACTGAGGCACTGCTGCTGCAAAAAATCCTAGGAGAAACACTAGGGGTGGGAATCCACAGGACCCACGGCATGATACAGTCACGATACTTAGGTCACAATACGATATTATTGCAATATTGCGATATGCTGAGTATTGCGATACAGTATATTCCAAGATATTGCCATTTATTACCTTTACTTTCTGTGTTATTTTCAGAGTTGGATGGTAGTTTTAACAAGCTATGTGTGAGCTGATTTTTCGTCCCTTTTGTGTAGCATTAGCATGGCAGTCAGCGGCTAACGCTATCTCTTGATGGTGGAGTGTAAGACGAGCCCTAATGTTTGTAGTATTCCCAGTGTATTTGTATTTGATTGTATTATTCTAGTACCAAATGTTGTATTATTAAAATGTATTTGCAAAAATGAATGATGTATATAATAAACAATCGATATTTGGCACCCTTGTAAAATCGCAATACTATGCTGTATCAATTTTTTTCCTCCAACCCTAAGAAGCACTGGATATTGTCAAATTTTGCTGCATGACACAGAATAATAGAAATTGCATTTTCTTAATCAAACTATAAAATTACATTCACATCAGACCATCACTTTGTCACAACAGTCAAATGCAAATTATTCAGCCGATGAATACTGCGATGTGCAATAACAAACCTTACCCCATCAGTAAACTTAACGTTTACATCAACAATGAAAATATCCTCGAAAATAAATGCTACAGTATTATCATTATTACTCTCTTTACATCGTCACATCCATATTGCCATGAACTATAGTCTGCACCCCAACTGGACTGTCTGGAAGCCTGCAGAAAGTCCGCCTGAGGCCCCTTACAGACTTGATGAATTCCGGATTTGGACTGCCTGAAGCATTTGTGGACCTCTGGAAACTTGTCCGTTAAAGTCACAAGTCTGCAGTCCCCACATTTGTATTCAGCCATGGACACCCTGTTTTTATCTCCCTGACAGTTGAGAAGAGTGATATCACTGTTGAGGTGATATCATGTGACAAAAGCCTGCAGGATACAATTAATCTCGTGGTAAATGTCCAGCGCCTCAACAAGTGATGGAAAGTCCCTCTCCAGTGAACTTCCTCTAAACAGCTGTACAAACACTGTATAGATTATACAGTTCTACACTGTGAAAGGAAAGTGTTTGCTGGCAGGTTGTTTCAGAGCTGAGTTAGCAGCCACTTTGGTTTACTTATTGGCTGATGGCACCTAATGAGGCGAGAATGGAGCCGGTCCTGAGTGTAGTTATTTTTGAGAATGTATTGAATTTAAACTTGGTGCTGTTTGTGTGCTTGACTGTTTCTTGGCCCGGAGCAGTGACTTCCCAGAGTCTTGTCATTACTGTTGGGTTGCCAGGCAACCAGCGGAGACTCCCAGCCAAGAAATATTACCGCATGAAACCCCCTGTAAAACCACAACATGCTGGTTTCACTCTTGGGCTTTTGTATGGATTTGAGATATAATGTGGAAAGCAGTAAACATAAAATGCTGGTAGATGTTTTTGGGGTTTTGTTTTTGTTGTTTTTAACCTTTAAACAAAGCCAGGGTAGCAGAGGAAGAGACCTCTCAGGATAATTTCGGTTCCTTGTAAAAACTAGTTTGGACCAGAAATTTAGGCTTGGATCAGGGTAGAAGTTTCAGCTGGTTGCAATGTGCAGTCCTTATAGCTAGATTGCTATATATAATCTTGCTAGATGCCAGATTCAATTAAATTAGGGAGGACCCCTTGTTGAAGACAAGGACATAAACCAAACCGTAAATCATTTTAAGAATCATAAAGAAAATGTTTACTTTTAGCCCTGCAAGTCACAAAATCCAGACAAAATTTGTTTATTTTTTTAAGATTATTTTTTGGGGCTTTTTGCCTTTATTATACAGGACAGTGTGAAATGGGGAGACAGAGAGAGTGGGGGGACGACATGCAGCAAAGGATTGCAAGCCGGAGTCGAACTCACGACCGCTGCAGCGAGGCATCACCTCTATACATGGGGCGCCGGCACTAGCGAGGCATCACCTCTATACATGGGGCGCCGGCACTATCCACTAAGCTACCGACGCCCCAGACAAAATTTGTTTTTAACTGACTGTAATGATCGTCAACAAAATTAGTGGTGTAAATCACCAGTTTCATCACGATACGATATTGTATCGATTCTTTGAACAACGATATATTTGCCGATATTATAAATTCTGTTACCATACGATTTCTTTTTAATGTGATTTAGGGGCCTACGATTGATATGAGACGATATTATCTGCCCAGAAAACACAGTCTTTTACAGAAGAGGCAGCCACCTCTTTCTTTTCTGCTTTTGGCCGTAAAAGATAAAAACAACACATAAATGATGGAGATAAACTTTTCCCAACAGCCATAAAACACAGATTAACAACAACATTGTTCAACAAAATTGTTAAACTCAGCTCAGTAATAACTGTCAGGGTTCATGGACACAAAAAAATGTTTTCTGATAGTCACTCATTATTAGCTTTAGCATGTTTACATAGCATAAATTAGCCTAGCCGCTAGCGGACTTTTTTCCCTCTACTTATAGCTGAAGAGATTACATGTGATGTAATTATTTTGTACTCACAATTGGTTAAAGTCACTCCATCTCCCGACAGAACAGCTCGCTTGAATTTCAACATTGTTGAAACAGAGCAGATAATTTTACTGTAGTGAGTTAGCAGAGGGAGGTGCCCGTGCAGGCACGTACTTTATCTTGTTAACGGCGTTGTTTACATACGACATATGCGCTGTCTGTTGTCCTGTATTTTCTCCATTGTCTAAAATCTTTCCACACTGCTGATTTATTCCTGAGTCAATAACATTATCATCCTTGTCTTTCTATTGGCTGCTTGCCATCTGCCTGCCGCTGTTTGACAGTAATACAGACTTTCAAAATAAAAGCGTATCCCAAAGATGACGATAATAGATTTTTATTTTGCATCGATGATACTGGATCGTTGAGCATTGAATCAATATATCAATTCAATGATCAACGATCGATGTATACTTCTAAAAGAAATGCGAAAAATGTGCTTCCTTTCTTTGTTTCTGATCATCTTTTGGTTTTGTTGGACAAAACAAGATAACTGAAGATGTGACCTTGGGTTCTGTTAAGTTATTTCTTTTATTCTTCCATTTTTTACATTTTCCCAGCGTAAAGAACTCATCAATAAATTAGAAAAAGGCAGATTCAGCTATGACCCGACATGTCTCCTCTCTGTTCTCCGCTCATTTGCTCACTTTTCCTCCCTTTTCCTCTCACGCAGGTCGTAAACCACATAATTATCCTCCTGAGGGCAAATGACCTGCAAACATTTAACCAATCTCCTCTTCCCTATTTCAAAAGCTTCCTCTCTAACATACTGGATTGGAGTTTTGCTCTCTACGAGATCTTTGCTTTATATTCTATCAGGCTCCTTTGTTCATCGCCATCCCCTGCTAACTCCCACTAAGTCATTTAGTCGTCCTTTGCTGTCTGGCAGTGGCTCGTTTCCATGTTTCCCGTTTTGTACTGTTTCTTTGTGTAGCACTCACAAGACTAGCTCTGTCCTCCACCCCCGCCTCTCCATCTGTGCCACGCATTTATGTTGTTTCACCGCAGTTACTGAAGCACACATCCTGATTGCTGCCAGGTGAGGCAAACTAGCTGCGCACCCGCATGCATGCACGACATAGGGCACAAACACACACACACGGGGCTTCTGTTGAGCAGTGGTGCATATAGATGCCATTTGTTTGTTGACAACCTTGTCATTGGGCAGCTGTGTGTTTTCCTGCTTGTTTTTTGTCTTTCTTTCTTTGTTTTATAGTATGTGTGTGTGTGTGTGTGTGTGTGTGTGTGTGTGTGTGCGCACGCACGCGTCAGGCCAGCTGTTGTTATTTCCAGGTGTTAAATGGCATATTTTCCACTGAGTAACCTTTGACCCCAGCCTGGTAGACATGTTGAAACTGCTACACAGGGGATTACTGACTGACACCTACCCCACCTGTCAATTGCTTTGAAGCCTTCGGCAGAACACGCTGCAAGTTTTCAGAAAGTAATCAGGTTGTCGTGTGTGTGTCAGTGTGTGCAGATGTGTGTTTGTCTGAGTGATCGCAGTGCAGTTATTTTCTTTCTCCCATATTGTCTCTGCTCCCTCTGGCCCAGTTGCTCCCTGCTGGTTTCCCCCAGCTTGACCAGGGTCAGTGGATGAGCTTTGGCCTCCTGTGTGGCTGCAGGGCGGGAAGCCTGGATGTGTGGGTATATACGGGGAGGGGGGACCACAGGGGCTCCTGAGATCACTTCTGGTGCACTCTGCAGGACCTACCTACAGAGACAGGAAGCTGTAATTAGGACTAGTAGAGGCTTAACACACACAGGAGCGTTTTTTTTCTTCTTCTCCTGCCTCACCCTGCCACTCTCTCAGGAGAAACGCTCCCACATTAAGACACCAAAACTCATAATTACGTGTGGTTGAGAGGATTGTAGTTCCTCTGATGTGAGGCAATTTAATGCTTCGTTTAATCACCTTTATTGCTGTGTATTTCACTCTGTAAACCATTGGTGAATCTATCGTGTTGTACACCTGAGTATCAGAGGAAGTCAGGCTGATAATGATAGTCTTATTTTTAATCAGTTTGAGGTTTTCCAGTGGAATCAGCAGAGGTGTCATGTTGATGCACATGTTGAAGAAGTCCAGGTATTTGAAATAGTGTCATACTGTAATCACAGTGTGTTTCAGAGGAGCACCTCAACAGTGGTTTTTAAAATGGTGACAGCTAACGGGAAGCCAAAATCAAAAACAGTCAGCAATTCCTCATCTAATTTATACATGTAATATTTGTACTATCATATACCACCTTCTGTGCAGAGTTTGCATGTTCTTCCTGTGTCAGCGTGGGTTTTCTCCAGGTACTCCAGCTTCCTCCCACAGTCCAAAGACAGGTTAATTGGTGACTCTAAATTGTCCGTAGGTGTGAATGTGAGTGTGAATGGTTGTCTGTCTCTATGTGTCAGCCCTGTGATAGCCTGGCGACCTGTCCAGGGTGTACCCTGCCTCTCACCTAATGTCAGCTGGGATAGGCTCCAGCTCTCCGCGACTGAATGAATAAATGAATGAATGAATATACCACAAATATTAGTCATATTTATGCTAGTATTGTCATAGTTGTTGTTTCAGTTAGGGCTGTCAAGGGATTAAAGAAATTAATCTAATTAATTACATGCTCTGTGATTAATAAATCTAAATTAATTGCATACATCAACTTTTGCTGTAAAAAAATGTAATTCAAATGAATTTTGGCAGATGTGTCGTAGTAAAGCTGCTGGATTTTGGACGCTATTGTCCCCCTGTCCTCTACCACCCAAACTGGTCTGCAGTCCACTGCAATCCATTTTTCAAGGGAGTGAGTTAGTCAGTCAAAGGTAGACTTACTCAGTTTGTGTCTGAACGCCTGGTCGAGTGTGACCTGACGAGACTGGCTGCTAGCGCTAGCATCAGAGGCTGTGCTAGCTCAGACATCTGGGTTTGCCACTAAATGCGTTGCATTAAGGTGATATTTCAGGCTTGAAGTACTCCGATGTTACGAAAACGTCTTACTGCAGAAAATGCAGAAAACAAGGCTCCTATGAACAGTTCCATCTGGATGTTTTTTAAATGCTCCATCTTGTTATCTGCCTCCATCTTGTGCCAAAGTCACTGAGGCCTTCAATGAGGCACCCGGTCAAAGGGCACCACGGAATGTGTTGAATCAGCATTAATTTTTTTTTAGTTTTTCTGTGATTAATTGATCAAAATGAATGCATTATTTTGACAGCTCTAGATTCTATGCATCTCACTCTGTGTTCCTCTATGAATCATTTTGGCATATGGATCGTCTATACCGTTATTCAACCATGTTAGCCTGTTCTGTACACACGACATCTATTCCACGTCTGTCCGTCCTGGGGGAGGGATCCCTCCTCAGTTGTTCTTCCCTAAGTTTGTCCGTTGCTTTCCTTGTAAAAGGATTTTTTGGGACAAGTTTCTCCTTATCCCCTGCAAAGGTCTGAAGACCCTTGCAAGTTTTTATAGTGTCTATGAATATTAAATAAGGGAGGGTGTGACAGTAAAGTGTTACAGATAGTGTTTGTGAGAGTTTCAGTTCTGAGATTTTAGTTTTTTTTTCTAGACTAAGTTCCATGAAGTATATTTGTTTTTTAATTTGGGTTCAGGCCCATCGGGTGAAGCTGTCGTCCTGGCCCACACTAAGGCCCTTCAAACATGGTGTCTCATCAGCAACATAAGCCCTTTTTAGATAGGAATTATGCAAATTTGCAGGAAAGCCCAATCAGTCTTTTTTCAGCATTGGCAGTATAAAAACAAAATCGGGGAGTGCAGCAAAATGCAGCCTACCTACTTTTGTTCATAGAGAATGCGCCTTTTTCGGGGCAATGGGGGGCGTGAGCAAGTAACAAAACGTGTAGCTCAGCGTGTGACGTAAATAGTGACGTGGGCGGGAAGCTGCGGCTAGTCAGTCCTTCGGCGATTCTCTCGTAAGTCGGCCCGTTCTTCACTGCTCTTGTCATTTGACGGTTAATGGCTTCTTCGTTTGCAAGGAGGATGCACAATTCCTTGTCTCCCCAGTTGCTCATCTTTACAGTGTCTGTCAGGTTTACGTTTCCCTCTTGCTAATAGCTGCTCGCTAATTCCTGCTATCAGCTGTTTCCTGTTAGTCCACCGCCAGTGGGTCGCACGTGCGGCGTCATCAACAGCTCCTCGTTCTTTTTAAACCAAAAAGGGTTCCGCCAATATGACTACCCTACGAGGTGGAAAATTGGGGACCTCGGATCAACTCGCCAATCTGGCTCTGTGTGTCTCAACGCTCGCAGCTTGCCAGCAAAATGGCCCAACATTCGCCGAAAATCTGGCAGTGTAAAAGGGGCTTTAGAAATGAATGTGGCCAAGACTATTTGCACGAAACAAGATCTAAAGACAGAGCCAGTTTCACCCGATGGCCAACGTGTTGAAACTGTGGAAAAGTTTAAATACCTCGGTACGGCTCTGGACTCCCATGTGAGCTTCTCTGGAAATACTGAGTATGTTTTCAAGAGATGCTCACAACAACTTTATCTTCTTAGGAACCTCGGTGGCCTTGGTGGTCGTCAACAGATTTTAGAATTAGTGTACCAAACTGTGGTTGAGAGTGTTTTAAACGTTTCACCTTCCTGCCTGGTTCGGTCACCTTAAATGTACATCCAAAAATAAACTCTCAAGGATTGTGACAATGGCAGGTAAAATAGTTGGAAAGCCACAAAAGCCCTTGACCCAACTCTTTACAGAAAGGACGAGGAAGAAATCGAGGTGTGTCTTGGCAGATAGCTCCCACCCTCTCTTTAGCCAGTTTGAGCTCTTGAGCTCCAGGAGGCGCTATAGAGTCCCTCTGGCAACCAAAGATGAATTTAAGAAGTCCGTTATCCCAAGTGCCATCAGTATCCTTAACTCAACAAACTTACTGATGAGTTTTAAACCACAGACAGACAATGTACTGATTTAATGTGTTTAGTGTTTGTAATGACTTTATATGTTTGTTTTACTATTTGTCTGCTTTTTACAATGTTGTCTTTTGTGTTTGGTGAGACAAAGACAAATTTCCACCCATGTGGACAATAAAAATGTATTCTATTTTATTCTTATAAATGAATCACATTTTGATCGCAATAATAATGATAAACTTTATTTGTAGAGCACTTTTTATGTAAGACGTAGCTCAAAGTGCTTCACAGGGGCTGAATGATTTGTAATGTGTTTTGCAATATTGGGGGGGGGGGGGTCATTTGTACATTATTCTTTCAAAACATATTAAAAAGATGATGGTCGATGATTTTTGTGGGGATCTGTACCAAACAAAATTGTTTTCTTACGCTAGAACATCTGTGCACCACAACAATATTAAATTAAAAATGTTAAAAAAAATATTTTGCCTCTGTGATTTGAACATTGCAGAAGGCCATATTGCAATTTCAATTAAATCTTCAGCCCTAATTAAAATGTTGATTCTTTGTTGTCTGAGAGGACCAGTGTCAGCAGGGTTTCGTTCTTGTTGTGACGTAAATGCTGAAGATGTAATGAGGGAAGGTGTGTGTTTGAGTCCAGTTAATAGATGGTCGAAAATGAAATGTCCTTTTTGTAAGAGTGGAGAGCAGCTTAGTGCCCTGCAGGAGGTGTGTTCCTGTGGTGTGTCTGTGTGAATAGTGTTTTTTTTTATGCACTCACAGCCTCATGTATGCATGTGCACCCTTGACTCCACTAATTTGTACCACTCCTCTTCTCAGGGTCCTGTTACATCCTGGAGGACTCACGGTCATGACGAAATAGAAGCATCAGTTGAGGTGAGTGTCTCAAACTTCTGCTGTACCTGTCTACATTTTCCCAGTCTCCCCCTGAGTGGTTTCATCCTGAGCTTTCTTCTTTTACAGGCCCTCCAGCTGACCTCTGGGCCAAGTCCTGGGCTTTTTTGTTGGTGGGCCAACTGCACAGGGGTGTATGTGAGTGCGAGGTAATGAAATCCAGTATGAGGCACTGGCGGAGGCTGGTGCTGGTTGGAATGCTGGCCTGGGTTCTCCTCTTCTTCGCCCTCTTCTCTTACTTCCTGGATGCTCGTGTGAATGAGCCCCTGACCTCTGTCGGCTCTTTACTCTTCGAGCACCCTGACACTCGTCGTCTGACCTCGATACAGGCGTCCCATCAGCAGCATGCAGACCTGGGCTCCCGACCTGAACTGGCTTCCACCTTAACTACAACCTACCCTGGAGATGAGCCAGAGCCGTCTGCCACCTCCACGACCCCGGGGCTCAGCCTGGAGGTGAGCCACAGCCCCAGCAGCGCTCCTGACGCCATTTATGTTAGCCGGGAGACCAGCCACCAGGACAGCCTGGACCCACAGAGCCTGGCTGCCTGGTCTTCCTTTGGTACAGAAAACGTGGGATCTCACTCGGACCCTTCAGTCCAGAGTCGGGAGAGGACTTCTCAACACGGTGGGGAGGAGGAGGAGGAAGAAGATGAGAAGGACAATGAAGAAAATGAGCAAGGACACAGAATGAGGACTACATCTGGCAGGAGGGTCGGTGATGACTCTGCTAATCTGGAGGAATATTACTTCTCCAAGTCGGCCTCTATGTTGCAGCGGCTGTGGCGGGGTCGCGTGTCCGGCAACATGCTGAGTCCTCATTTGCAGCGCGCTGCGAAAGACTACATTAATTCCAACAAATTCCGTGTCTCCTACAAGGGGCAGCGCAGGACCAGCCAGAGTGCTAAAGACGTGCTGTGTCATATGAAAGCCCTGGCCCGGCCCAGGACAGTGGACGGGTCGGAGGAGCCCTTCTCCTCACTCGGTTGGACTAGTTTTGTGCCTTCTACTCCCCTGGAGCAACTGCCAGGGCGGCAGGACCAGAGCAGCTACAAGACCTGTGCGGTGGTCGCCTCGGCTGGATCTATCCTGCGCTCAGGACTGGGCAAAGAGATCGGTGAGTAGAAAGAAAAAATTATTTGATTAAGGGTAACAAGAGGCTGCAGGGCTGCTACCAAACCTGTACACCTTTTTGGTACCAACTTAAAGTATCTGACATCTGATGCTTGCTCCACTTTGTACTCTTCTTCCCTTGTCCTTTGATCAGAACATATTATTCAAATCATGATTTTCCCAACATGTGTAGGCTAAAGTCCTAATTGTGTTATGACAACATTTTAATTTTACATTTCTGGCTTCTGGCGTTAATTTAAAAAAAGGGGGCTTTGTAGAAAAGGCATGTTAAATATTCCTCAAAGCAAGCTATGAAAAATATTGTTTTTGTATCAGTGCCAAAACATTTTATAGATGCATTCGTATTAAAAAAAACCAAAAACGTAATAATCCAGAGCAGGGAAGATAAGGGACGACACGCTCAAAGACCAGGATTTTTAAATATGCTGTTTACCAAGAGCCTGCAATGTTCATAACACCCTGCGGCCTCAAAGTGTTGGACAGAACAAACAAATATCTGTTGAGCTTTATTTAAAATATAAGTCTTCCTGTCATGTATGTGTTCATCCTGTTTTTATGTCCATACTGAATTTGCACATAAAAAAAACATGAGTGGAAATGCTTTAAATATGTTTAAAAAGTTGTAATATTGCAGTTTTTATGCTTGGTGAGGTGGAAAAGTTGGAGTACAGATAAAGGCATGAAGTCTAATGGAAAAAGTCCCAGCAAATCATTCATGACATACATGATGTGACTTTAACGCCCACAGAAATTTCTGCTCCACCAGAGAGGTGGAAAATTGAAGCATATGAAAATCAGATCAGATCTGTGTGGACCGAGGAGTTTAGATTTGGTTAAAGATCATAATGAATTTGCATGGAAACTTGGAAAACATGTGGTCATTTCAATCAAAAAGACTGTTGAACTCTGACACGTTAATGTTTTACCGCATTTTATATGTAAATATATAAAGCACAGGCTGCCTTTACTACACAGGGCTCGCCTTCCAGGAAGCATGAATTTACTCAGTAACTTCAATGGCATGAGATTTGGATGTTTCTTGTGTATGAGTGGACATTTTGGACTGTAAATTTTATTTGATTCATATTTGAGATCCTTTGTCATGGACAGAGCTGTCACAATATTTTCTTCACTTAACAATAATAGTATTGCCAACACCAGCAGAGAAATAGTATTATCATAAATTCTCAAATAATTTTAATTTGAGACAGACTATCACTAGAAAGTATGGTGGCAGTGGTTAGCATTGATGCCTCACAGCAAGAGGGTTCCTGGATCGAACCCAAGGTGGGGGAGTCCTTCTGTGTTTGCATGTTCTCCCCGTGTCAGCGTTGGTTTTCTCCAGGTATTCCAGCTTCCTCCTACAGTCTAGTCTCGCTCACCAGACCTTTCTCAAGAAAAGAAAGGTCTAGCTGCGCCGACTCTCACTTTAAGATTGGAGAAAAAAACGCCCCGGCTGCTTTTATTTCTTTTAACCAATCACAATCGTTCTGGGCGGTGCCACAGCAACAGTGCGCTTGCAAAAATATTGCCGGGGGGAAACAGGTTTAGGTGTAACAGGCCCACAAAAATATCGCCTACAGGATGCGAACCATGGCAGAAAAATGGCTACATCCCCGCAAGATCAAACACCGCAAAAGTTAGTAAAGGACGTGTTAAACGGTTGAAAACTGCTACACAACCGGAGGTGGTAGGGCGGGACTACAGCGGGTGGCTCGTTCTGCCCAATGAGAGGCTGATCTATGCAGCGAACTTCCGCCCACTCAGACTACCTACAGTCCAAAGACATGCAGGTTAATTGGTGACTCTAAATTGTCTGTAGGTGTGAATGTGAGTGTGAATGGTTGTCTGTCTCTCTGTGTCAGCCCCGTGATAGTCTGGTGACCTGTCCAATGTCAGCTGGAATAGGCTCCAGCCCCCCTTCGACCCCCAACAGGATAAGTGGTTACAGAAAATATAAAACCCGCCGGCTTATTAGAAAGCCTGAAGGAATAGTTCACCCAGAAGACTAAATTGTATACGGTCTAGGGCTGGGTATTGGCAGTAACCCAGTACCACGTAGTATCGAAACATCTCCAGTCAAACAATGCCTGCATTTCATCCATCTTGCGCTGGGGGTCTGGTTCAGGACCATCCTAGCAAGCCGCCGGATCAGCAAACTTTCTGTTGCTGCTGTCTCCGGAGTCGCTCTGATCCTAGCAAACAGTCGGTTTAACATCTACCTTGCTAGCATGACCTAACACAGCAGCAGCGGCTAACATCAGACTCCAAGCTGTTAAACAGTCCCTACAAAATCACACTGACCCCAAAACGACTTGGCAGTGTTGCAGCAGCTACAGCCCATACAGTCTATGGTGTTGTGAAGTCAAGCGCGGTGTATTGGCAGAGTCTGCAGTTAAGCGTACCGAGGTGCCACCAAAATGTTCACAATAATGGCCGTACTATGAACCACTCCATTCATATCATGGCCTGAAGAAGTCTATGGTGTCAGTATCACTTTTAAGTGTATCTTCTAGGGCCTGACCGATATGGATTTTTTGGGGCCCATGCCGATTCCGATATTATGGAATAAAAAAATCCGATAACCGATATATCAGCCCATTAAATTTTTACGTTTTTCAATTTAAAAACCCCAAAATACCTCCTTTTGATGGCTTAAATATAGTTTAAACACTCGTTACAAAGATATAAATTGAAGGAAGAACATTTTACTATTTTGAAATACTTTTATTATCAGAAATTGTGTGGAACAAGCAGCATATGAACAATTTGAACACAAAACAAATCAAAAATACGATGTGCAAAAAGGCAGTAAACCTCTGGGAAATAAAATAATCATGCAAAGTCTATATGAATTAAGACATTCACATGTATGTTCACAGTACCAGAGTTCCTCTTATTATTGCCAATTTAACAGAGGTAGGTTATAGTGCAAAAAGTAACACAAGGACATCATTTCTCAGTAAAACACCATATTCCCTGCATTTTATTAGTGATGAAAATATAAGTGTTAACATCGGCGTCAATCGGCCAACTTTTGGCTGATTGACGCTTATTCTCTAATGGCTATAATTGGCCGATTAAATCGGCCGGCCGATAAATCGGTCGGGCCTTAGTATCTTCATCCTAATAAAACTATTTTTGCTATTGCTGAACAAAGCATTTGCATGTTATCCTCCAGTGAATTAGTTGTGCAAGCATGCACACAACTATTTCCTTCAGGGGAAATGCTTTGCTAGAAACAGGATACTTGATTATTGCTGCGAAGGGATTTTCAGACCGTTTTTTTCAGACATTTTAAACCTTTCGGACTCCATCAAAGTCTGTTTGCACTGATCCACTTTTCATCCAGTAGAAAACTTTTCTGTAGCCATAAAGGGCCTAGAGAGGTGAGATATACACAGTTTGAGTTGATTTGGGGTGAACTGTCCCTTTAATTTGCTGTTACTTTTAACTGGAGACAAAACCAAACAATATTAAAGGTCCAGTGTGTGGGATTTACGGAGCTATATTAGCAGAAATGGTGTATATAATCGCCTGAAAATAAGAATCATTGTGTTCTTGTTACCTTTGAACAGTGGCTCCCAACTGCTGCAGCCACAGGGTGCAGATTTCTCCTTAGTCATTAGGTCAAATACCACATAGTTTGAAATATTCAGCATCATACTAGCATTGGGCCATGTTGTCAAGCTAGTTTGCTGTCTCCCTTAAGTAGCTGTCCGTTATTCACTCAATCTACAGCAGAGAACGAAACTTCAAAATAAAAGCTCTGTGCAGGAAATTTACTGTACTTCAAAATAAAGTGTGTTTTTTAAAAACTTGACATTTATATTTTCATAGGGAGCGAAACCTCCGCTACAGAGATCACCATGTTGCATCGCCATGATTCTACTGTAGCCCAGAAGGACCAAACCAAACATTGGCTCCAGACAGGGCAAGGCGATAAGGACAAAAATCCATGTCTCTGTATTTACTGGCTTATTGGCGATACATGATATATATCTTGGTATTTTCTGTGATATGGGCGACATGTTTTCAGTTCCAAGTCAAAGCCACATTTAAGATGTCACAAACACTTTTATGAAAACAGTCTGTGACTGCTATATCTGTCTTGTATATACAACGTCTGTGTCGTCGCTGCATTTTTTGAAGAGATCTGTCTGAGAAGAACGGTGATGTGCTATAATCCAAACTAGCAGCACAGTGCTGTACTGCGCGTGTGCTACTGTGGTCAATTCATTAATCACACAGACTGATTTAGCGTAGCACATGCAATTATAGACTGATGTGTCTATATCGGTGTTGATGGAGAACTTCTGAGTAAGTGGGGCGGAGCTGTGCAGAGAGTGTGAGAGAGAAGAAATTTACACTGGTGTGTGTTATGTAACACAACTTGACCCTTTATTGATATAAACATTGGTGTCTAAATTTATGTCTTGCTTGAAAATAAATTGATATATCACGGTTGTTATATCGCCCAGCCCTAGCTCCAGATGCGACCATTCATGTTTCTGTGTCGGCCACTAGATAGAAGCCTATTTGAGACGAGCAGTGTCAGACAAAACACTCATTTGTAACATGAAACGTGAACATGAAAGTGTTTTCACCGGTTTAAATCGCCGCCTCAGAAATAGATTTCTGGATATTCAGCTCCTGGTGAAAACCCCCTGAACAATGAACACTGATAGATTCCACTAAATCCCCTTATGTCCTACAAACTGGCTGCTCTAGTGTTAAACTCCACACACTCTCCTCAGGTCAGAGGTCATCCTGTGAAGTCTACCATGAAATCTTTTACTATGAAGGTGATGCAGCATGTGTAGAGTTTCATCAGGAGCAGCTTAGCATCTTAAAAGCACTACAGAGCAGAGCCACAGTGCAAATAGAGTAGCTCTACCGGAATAGTACAGGTGTAACAAGATTACTTAGATCCATGTTAAGATGTTTACTGTAGCTTACCAACGACTCCAGCACAATCACAAGTGACCCAGGTAGCAGGTTACCACACTAGTGCTGAAACTACATCATGCATTGAGACTAATTTAGCTTGATCTACAAAGCTTTGAGCCCAGTTACATTTTAAAGGTCAATGGATATCCACCTTCACCTGCAATGATCTGCACTTGCTCAGTTTTTTTCTCATGACATTTACTGATTAACTTGTCAAGCTGATCGTGATCAGGCTTGAGCGTGTGCCTAGTAGGGTATATGTCTTTGCGTTTGAATGTGTGTGTGCTCTTGGTTTAGAGACTTTGGCAGCTATTTGGTAAGTGGGGAGAGTGTGAACTCAATGACAGATGGCTCGCTTGAAAAAAAAGCAGAACCCCCTCTGGTAACCAATCAGGCTCCTTCTCATCACGTATAGCTTCCTTGCGTTTCCTTGTGATTTCAGCTGCTTAAAGAAAGCAAAAGATTTAATATTAAGTGCTTTGGCTTTGAGCATTATATCTCTATATTTGCATAATATGTCTCTATACTGACGGCTCTATAGACACTGGCTGGCCCAGATAAAGGTGTCCCAGAAAAAGAGGCACACCAAACAACTATTACTGAAAATCAGATGCCAAGTGATGCAAATCTACATCTGCACTTGACCCTGTGGTCACAGTGGGATTAACTTGTGGTGCTGTGTCAGTGAAAACATCAACGCTGCAGTCTTTCAACACGGGCGCCTCCACTCACTGCAAGTTCCTCTGTTGCAAAGGAAATCTGAGCATTGTGAGGTTTATTTATGTAGCGTAGGTGCAAACAGGTTTGCTGCAAAGTCACGGAAACACAGAGTAAAGATGCATTCAGGTTCACCTCCCAGTGAATGTTGTTTGCCTTACTGATGGATATTAAAGTGTTTGGGCTATTTCTGGTTGCTATGTTAGTGCTGCAGGATGAAGAACGTTCGACTGAGGGGTATTTCTTATTTTAAGAAGCAAAGAAAAGAGAGGCAGTCTTCAGTTTTGGGCACCAGACCTTGGTCTTAAACTCGGCAGGTGCTTCTAAATCTCTGTTGATGTATCATCATCCCCCCATGTTTGTTTTTGGTTTCGGTCCAGTAATGTGACCCATATGCACATGCACATGCTCATAACTAAAGGAAGTGAATGTGACTCTTCAGCACCACACTAGCATCACTGTTTTGTCTGTTTTTAATCATGCATACCTCATTTCTTTATTATGCAATCAAACAGAAAAGGGTAGAGAGCACAACTTTCCAAACTACAGTCAAAAAATAGAAAGGTATGTTACACAAATCCAAAGGTTTTGCTTGCTGTTAAGCTGGATCTTGTGGGTGGGACCTACACTGACAAATGTAAGACATCTCTATATCAGTCGGCCTCGACTGGAGTGGCAGCTTGGCAAAATCAACTGTAGTAAATGAGAGTCGATGGATAGAGCAAGAGTACTGCTTTTGCTTTTTAATGATCATAACAGTGAAACAAAGACCGACCCTGCTGTACAGGAACCAGTGAAGGGAAGCAGGGAAACTTTGCTCATATTCAACCAGCTGTGTGTCATCACAGTGTGTGCAGATGAACGTTGTTTGACTTCAGCTGGAGATCCCTGGCCGTCTGGTGGCTGTGGTCTGGGTGCCAAACACTGATCATCTGCGCACACTGTGATGCCACACAGCTGGTTCAATATCAGCAAAGTTTCCCTTTATATTCATTGTCTTGTGTGGCGATCAGCAGTGATGTGGTGGTTCACTTTTACACTGTGATCTGTAGCCTATAGTTCAGCTTTAGCTTCTAACTATCTTTGTCTTTTTAACCTGTTGTTGCTGCTGAGTCAGTTTGACATCCTGGATATATCCTTCAAACACAGACTGTAGACCCCTCTGTCTGCTTCTCTCTGGAATCACTGTTTCATTTCTCCAAAAATATGATAATATTTCTTCAGGGAGTGCAGTTAGTTACAGTGTGGGCTCCATGCTTACTCAACAGCTTGACGGACCATCATAAAGGGGCGGGGCTTAGCGAATGGTCAGTTAGCTAGTCGCTCATTGTTCATTGGCAGGTTGCATGTTGAGCAGAGGTTGGACCAAGTCATTGTTTTGGAAGTCACAAGTAGGTCTCAAGTCTTTACACTCAAGTCCAAGTCAAGTTCCAAGTCCTAAACTATAAGTTTTAAGTACTTAACAAGTCATAATGGGCTCCTCTCCAAATGAAATACCATTTTAAAAATAGTAATGATGAGTAGTGATATATGAAACTATGAAAATTTTGTTTTTATTTGTTAAAACAAGTGCAACTGAATTGAACCACAAAACAAAGTAACGCTGGCATTGTACTTTGATAGCATGTAGCACTATTAACCAACGAATGAACTTTGTTTGTTTGTGTCCCATCTTCTTGTGTTTAACTCATCTCATATTGAAAACATCTGTAACTTTCTGTTTCTAATTTGGCTCACGGGAAGGCCTCAGTCAAGTCACGAGTTGCTGTTGTTTAACTCTAAGTCGAGTTGCAACCTCTGGTGTCCAGGTGGCCAATTAGCCTGCATGACATTGTGCATGTAGCAAGTCGTTAACATGACTGTAGTAGTCAAAAAGTGATGTGCTGTATTATTATCAGGGTGTCTACAGGTCCTTTAAAAAGTCTTAAATTCAGATTCGTTGGATCTTAAATATTTCTGGTCACATTACTGGTTAAATTTCTCTAGCCCGAAGAAAGTGTTTCTCTGAATGTTGCAGTAATAAATAGCATTTATGACAGTGATGAGATTTTGTTATCTTTTCACATTAAACACATTAAACTTAAACTCACCCAATTGTTGTCATTTTTTCTTACTGTTCTTTTTTAACTGACATTACTGTGTTTACATATATGTATAATGTGTATTTCCATTCGCAGGTTTGGTGTTAAATTTCGTATAAAGTGGAATTAAAAGGTCATAAAAAGTCTTAATTTTAATTTCCTTATATCTGTAGACACCCTGATTATATCACCCTGCAGTCAGCTTAGTTAACGTTAGGCACTGTCCTCGTCATGCTAGCTGAGCTGTAAACAGCCCAACCTTTTGGATTTGCAAACATAACGTATTGAAGTGCAAACAAAAGTTTTTTAATTGACATTAATACGTTTTGAATTACAACTTAATTTTCTTGCAGTAAAACATTTCAAGTGTCGATTGTTTTGTTCTCAGATCTATATTTTTGATTGCAGTGTGGAAAGTTGTGTTTTCAACCCGTTTCTGTTTGCCTGTATGATAAAGAAAGAAAAATAACTCCATAACGTTGACCATTATTATGAGAATATAGGAAAGTCGTCAAATGAAGAATTGTAATTCATGAGCGCATCTTCTCTGAGGGCAAACACATCCTTATGTCAGGGTATTGGTTCAGTGTGTCATCATCATCATGGCGTTCAGTTCTTAAGAAAAGAGATTTGGCTTGACAGCGGGATTTAATGACTTGATGAATGAGATGAATGTTATAGAGCTGATTAATTATTGAACAGCGCTGGAAAAGCTCGACTTTGTTACATTAATTCTCAGGCTCAGCTTCAACAGGAAATCAAAGGGCATCGATCCCACTCCGTCTACTTCTTCTCACCCTGCTGTCCTCCCGAAACGCTGCACTGCATCAAAACCTATGCAGCTGTGAATTGTGACAAATCTCTGGAAGATGAATGTGACCATCGGACACTTTCACCGTGCCACTCACAGGTTGGCTGACATTTAGATTATCGGGTTTCTCTCAGTGGCTGCAGCACAGAGTTCATCCTGCTTTGGAGCTGTGGTTTTGGGTTAGGTTGGTTTGGTGTTTGTGATGTGAGGCTGCCATCATGTGGTGAACAGGATAAACTACATCCTCAGTACAACATGGGATGGTAGAAATAACAGGAACATGCTGCAAAAATATTCAATGAAATGCCCTTCAACAAATATTCTTTTGTGAAGTTCATAGTGTTTATTTTATTATATTTTTTATTTCATTTAACATAATTTGATTTTTTTTTTAATTTATTTCATTTTATTTTGGTGAACTTAATTTAACATAATTTATTTTTTAAAATGTATTTCATTTTATTTTGTTATACTTAATTTCTTTTTTTTTTAATTTATTTCATTTTATTTTGTTGAACTTAATTTAACAAGATTTTTTCAGATTTATTTCATTTTATTTTGTTGAACTTAATTTAACATAATTAATTTATTTGAATTTATTTCATTTTATTTTGTTGAACTTAATTTAACATAATTTAATTTTTGAATGTATTTATTTATTTATTTTTAGTACAGGCAAATGAAACAAATAGCATACAGGACGACATGATGTTATGACATAATAAACTCACAAAAAAAGGGGAGGGGGGGCAATTGGAGGAATAAAGAACAGCAAAGTAATTAAAACAATTAGGTTGATAGTACTGGTACATTTAGAAACTGAAATATACATATAACAAAAAGATCATAGCTATATTTCTATATAGTCCCGCTCTTCTCTAAAGGAAAGTCTCTCCCATTTCATGTTGTGTTGTGCTGCTATGGTTTGTACTTAGCAATAATTATTTCCATAAGAAAGTGACTTTGCACTGTATTTTGTAGGATCTTTAGATTCAGATTTTTTCTTTATCGAGCTTTAAATATAAATATTTTACCTAATAAAGTAATTGTATTTATTATGTGGGGACTATTTTCATCCAGACCGCCCAACGTAATGCTTAAAGGTGTAAATTCAAAATACATTTTTCTGGCCCCAGCCAACCTTGGATATTAGTCCATGAACCTGCAACAACTGGGCAATATAAAAGTCAACTCAAATCAATACAGTTTTATTAATACAGCCCATTATCACGAATCACAATTTGTCTCAGTGGGCTTTACAGCATCCAAAAATACAAAAACGGGTTTGCACGACAGAAACTGCTCTTTCTGGAAAATTAATAGTATCACCACATGTGACGTTTTGGGCACCAGCCCTTCGTCAGACATGAACAAGATAAGGAGACACACTTCTATATGTGGTTGCCCAACAGATCATGTGATAACACATATAGCTATACAGAAACACACTGCAAAACCAGTATCAAATTACACCACAGGAATACATTTACAAAAAAATGTATATTTCTAAAAGGCCAGCAGTGCCTAGAGTATCACCTCGAATATCACATAGCTGAAACATCAGTAAAAAAAAGCATCATAATGACATGCATATACAGGGTGAATTAGTAGATGATGTTTTTGTAATTCATATATTTTTTAAAAAATAGAGGCGCCACTAATACTACAGAAAGTAGTGACACTCAATGAGAAATACCACAGTGATGTAATAAACAAATCTTGAGCAGCATGTAAACACACCAGGCTTTACAGCATCCCTCTGTCCTTTGGAGGCTTACAGCAGGTAAGGAAAAACTCCCCCAAAAACCCTTTAACGGGGGAAAAACAACTGAGGAGGGATCCCTCTTCCAGGACGGACAGACGTGCGATAGATGTCGTACAGAACAGAGCAACATAATAAATGAACAGTAATCCATATGAGACAAAAAGTATTTGACAATAGCTACAATAACATTAATTGTAGTAATAATAATATAATAACAATAGCATTTTGGTAGCATAGGGTATATGTTATAAGTATATATATTAATATATGATAGTATGTGTATGTGACAATAATAATCATGTGAATATTATAAAAGTAGAAGTGTGACTAATAATAGCAGTACTGGTCGGCATCAGGCAGGACCACGGCAGCAGCATAACCACGTCACCGCAGTTTGAGGGAACCTGTGAGACAGTGAAGCACAAAGGCTCCAGAGAAGAAGCCGAGTTAGTGACATGCAGTATTTGGACATGAATGTTAGCAAATGCAGCTGGTCTTTCTCTCCATAATTACAGAATGTTATAATGATGATTATTCAGTGTTTAACGCATTAAGTTGTTTTTTTAGTGGCTGTAATTTTGTAGAAAATCTTCAGCTGAAAGATTATGTGGTAGAAACCAGTTGTTTTGGAAACTGTTCTGAAAAATTGTTTCCAAGTGTTAAATTCATCTTCCCAAAAAGGACAGACTGTATGAGGGAAAGTGGTTAGACCTCTACCATGTAAAATTCAATATTTATCTTTGTTTTGAACAGCCATTTCTGGCGGTGTTATACAGTTTATTGGTTTTTGACTCAACTGACAGGTCATTTTTATGATCATAGCTTTTAGCACTGTTGAGTAAATCTCAGTCTGTTGGTGAAGCCTCTGTCAGCTGTCCCTCAGTGTGATGTATTTTTTTTTCTTCGCACATTTGACCTCATGATTTTAGATTTTTTGTGACGTAATTATGTGATTTGTGTTGTTGATTTCACTGTAGTTGTGCAAAATTCTTAACATGCTGCCCCCTGTGGTCGTATTAAAATAGACACTTGCAGAGCTGCCAGCAGGTCTGACCTGAGGACATAGATATAAAAGGTTAAAGGCAACACACACTGCACTGATTTTCACTGGGGTTGTGTCCTCTTTCTACAAACAAAAAAATACACCATTAGAGTAATTTAATTCATAAAGGCATACATCTTCAAGTAGCATTAAACCAAACCATTAACCACATTTGTTCTATTTTAATGTTGTTTATTTGTTATTTCATCCACCTACATTGTTGTCATGCTGCTGCTCTGCCTTTAGACGTCACATTCTGTGTGCATGGAGACAGAAACTGTAATGTTATATCAGGAAATGATTATTATTAGAACTGTGAAAAATAAGCAGCCACATTTCTAAATCAAACAGAGTCTTATCTGAAGAAGAAGAAGAATATATACTTCATGAATCCCCAGAGGATTTTGGACCTTGGACAGGTGCCCGAGCAGGTAGGGGTTTGGTGTCTTGCTCAAAGGCACCTCCGTAGTGCCCAGGAGGCGAACTGGCACCTCTCCAGCTAGCAGTCCATACCCCATATTTGGTCCGGACAGGGATTTGAACTGGTGAGGCATTGTGGCCTCACTAGCAAGGTGGGGGAGCCCTTAGCGTGGGTTTTCTCCGGGTACTCCAGCTTCCTCCCACAGTCCAAAGACATGCAGGTTAATTGGTGACTCTAAACTGTCCGTAGGTGTGAATGTGAGTGTGAATGGTTGTCTGTCTCTATGTGTCAGCCCTGTGATAGTCTAGCGACCTGTCCAGAGCGTACACCGCCTCTCGATTAATGTCAGCTGGGATAGGGCCTCATCTGCTGCTGTTGGACGGCTCTCAGGCTCATAATGGGTTAACTGGTTGTAATTGGAACAAGGCTTTTTTAATACGTTTTTAAAAGTCAGCTGTCACGTCAGTTTATAACAAGGCGCCAGTGCAAGGTGGCAACATGTTACAGTCATAACTGGAGCCGTGATTGATGTCAGAATATTGCATTGTGATAGTTAAAGTAATGGCAGAACATTTAACAGGCTGCTTATAACCTCATCTGCCTCTCCCAGGTTTTATTTGTCTGGCACAAACATCTCTAGAGATAAAAGATGCCTGACTTTGAAGTAATGAAATCATGACTGTACAATCAGCGACACCGGGTCGGTTATATTCAGCTGAAAGCCAACAGTGTCGGCTCCACAGGGGGTCTGAAAATCAACATATCTATATTTGAGTTTACAAAGCGACATGACAAACAAGAACAGACTCCGGCACAGTCAGTCTCAATAGTTCATCCATCATGTGACACGAGGAGGAGAACAACATGTCAAACATGGACAAACTGCATCAACGGAGGAGCAGTGAGCTCAAGTTTAATCTCACTGAGACACTGATCGATGCTTTCTTTACCTTTAGATGAATCAAACTCTCTGACGGAGTGTGAATAACGGTGTTGTGATACGGCGTCACATGCTTTATGGCTACTGAGAAAATGCTTCCCACGTAGAAAAGAGAAGTGTTGGAAAAGTATATTTTTCTTTTTCATTAAATATTCTTAGTCTGAAGGTGCGTGTGTGAAACATTAATGTCAGCCTCCTCCTCAGTGAAACAAACCTCCAATGACAAAGAACGATCTCTGCTTTGAGAAAACCATCCTGAAAATCAATCAGTCTGGCGCAGCCCCACAGGGAACTGACATGTTTACAGTGTTATATTGGAGCAGCTGGGCAAACTCAATGTCAGGCTGGTTTTGTAACGGTCGACTGGCTGAAGGAGTATTAGATCAAAGGCTGGAGGATCATCCATTCTGGTGTCAGATCAACACATGTGGAGGATCCCTGGGACTGACGGATCGATCATCAGATGTTAGGAGATTCTAATTATTACTACAAACATCCATCACGCTGAGGATTTCATGTTTGCGTGGGAACTCTGATGTACACAAACAAAACAGAATGTGGTCAGAATGAAGGTTGAGGCTGTTGTGTGGTAGCTCATCAGTTACAGGAACTAACCACTAGAGAGCACTTTGGTTTTACGTCTGTGAGCCTGACACACGTTGTTGCCACTGTGTGATCATACAGTAATTTACATCACTGCAGACAGTGTGTTGTTACAGTGACTTCTGCCACGAGCGCTTTGATGATGTGTCGAACTCCAGAAAGCATTGATCTAACTACAGAAAGATGTGTGTTTGTGTGTGTGTGCCATGTGAGCTGGAAGTCATTCATATGCAAACAACTGTGTTCTTGTTTCAGTGAGCCACAGTCTGCCTTCTTATGTATTTTGTGTAGTTTTTTTTCTTCTTGTTTTTGAAGTTGCCTCTAAAATGTAAAACTAAGAAGCAATTCTGAAAGACAGCGGTGAACACATCAAGACCCTGACAAGCTCAGGCTGATGTGAAACACTTCATCGGTTTGTCCTACTTTACATTTATCTGAACATCTCAAGAGCTGGGTGTCAAACCTCATGACTTTTTAAATACTATTAATGTATCATCTGATTTTATAGTCCCAGTGAAGTGGAAGTTACAGCGTCTTTAGCTTCTGTACTGTGACATATTTCCCGGAGTATATTTCAGGGCTCAGAATCAGAAATACTTTATTGATCCCTGAGGGGGCATTATGATTTGTTACAGCTGCTCTGATGGAAAGAGTAGAGAATTATAAGAAGTAAGAATAAGAGTATGAAATAAAAGTGTGTAAATATAAAGCAATAAAGTAGAAATGAAATGTGCATTAAAATTAAATAACAATTAAAGGCACATTATGCTTCTGTGTTTAACATGAGCACTTAAGATATAAAATTAACATATTGAAAATAAGATATATATATCATCACTGCGAAAATTTAACTGCAATATACATCAGTAGAATATGAGTACTGTGTGTGTGTGTGTGTGTGTGTGTGTGTGTGTGTGTGTGTGTGTGTGTGTGTGTGTGGACTGACAATATGATCTAATAAAGGTACCAGGAAGTCTGGAAATTTGAATTTAGAAAAGTATGGAAAATGTGTAGGAACCCTGATATTTGAGTGCTGTACAGTTACAAGAAGGGTTTTAATCAAATCCTTCGCATTTGATTGGACTGCTTAGAAGGTGGTAGGTTTGGTGCTACAGTGGACTGATGGCACACCTCCCTCTCCATAAGATCAGATGAGGAGGACAAGGGAGGGATGACTGAATTAGACCTCCAACACAAGTTTTTGGGAATGAAAACAAAGGTTTCGCCCTCTGATATCCAAACTCACTTCTCTTCCTGTCTCTCACCATACTGCTCTGTTAGCTAATACAAGCAACAAACCGAGAAGTGCGGTGTAATATGACCAGTGTGGCTAGCTAATCACCCAAAGTCTCATTTGATTGGATGAACTTTGGTAAACGTCTCTGAGTGCAGGGAGAGTCATCGAAAACTTGAAACTATTTTACCTGGTTTTATGGAAAGAGAATAGAGGGGTATTGATGTAAAATCTTTGGCACTGTTTTTTTTCTGAGGCCATGGTTCTCAGCCAGAAACTGGTGGATTGCCCCCTTCGGGTTGGGAGAGAGTTATTGCCTCAAGCGAGAGAGTTCAGGTATCTCGGGGTCTTGTTAATGACTGAGGGTAGAATGGAGCATGAGATGGATCGGCGACGAACCGTTGTGGTGAAGAGGGAGCTGAACCAGAAGGCAAAGCTTTCGACTTACTGGTCCATCTACGTCCCAACCCTCACCTATGGTCATGAGCTCTGGGTAGTGACCGAAAGAATGAGATCATGGACATACAGGGGGGAGCTCGGAATAGAGCCGCAGCTCCTGTTAGAGGTGTTCCAGGCACGTCCCATTGATAGGAGGCCCCAGGGCAGACCCAGAACACGCTGGAGGGATTACATATCTCATCTGGCCTGGGAACGCCTTGGGGTCCTCAAGGTGGAGCTGGAAAGTGTTGCTGGGGAGAGGGACGTCTGGGGTGCTTTGCTTGGTCTGCTGCCTCCGCGACCCGTCCCTGGATAAGTGGATAAAAATGGATGGATGATGTTTTTTTGTTTTTTTACATATATGTGGCATATAACAAGAAATAAATCAACAGTTATTAAACGCACAGGATTCAAACTGGGAAAATGTATTTTTCATTTCACTGTTGTGTCGGTTTTCATGGGAAAACAAAAATAAAGTAATTTTGTTATCATTTTGATGCTCAGGTATCTCATACATTTTCTTTATTATTGTCACAACAGTGTGTATACCTCAAGGTCAGTTCATTACCTGCTTCAAATGACGGTTTGTGTATTTTATTTCAGACACTCATGAGGCAGTTCTACGGTTCAACGCTGCACCTACAGAGGGATACGAGAGAGACGTGGGGAGCAAAACCACCATCCGCATCATCAACTCACAGGTGAGTGAGAGTCTGACCTTGCATGTTGCACGATGATGAATTATTGATAGACATAGAACTCAGAGGCTCGTGTCACTCTCTGAAACGCATGTAAAACATGCGGAATGGCAAATGTTGAAAATATAAATGATTGATTACGACTGTGGTCCACTTATTTTTTTTTTACATTGAGTGAATGTTGTTTTATTGATCGTTGGCTTACATTCTGTGATTCTATGGCTCAACCACCAGTTATGAATAGGAATGATTACCTATTAATAATACATGTGTAATCTTATTTGCACATTCTTTTTATGTAATAATTTTAGAATATAGACATTTTTATTTGAGGATAGTTCATGTTTGTTATGATGCATGTCCTAGCCTTCATGATTCTTGAAATACAATCTATACAAGAACACGAATTGGAGCTTAAAGATTACATTACTTAAAGGTCCAATGTGTAAAATATAGGGGTCTATATTGGCAGCAATGAAATATAATATAATAAATATGTCTTCTGTAGGGTATAATCACTTGGAAATAAGCTTCCTCATTTATTTGTTACCTTAGAATAAGCCATTTATATCAACATAGAGAGCAGGTTCTTGTACACAGAATCAGCCATGTTGCACTACCATGTTTCTGCAGTAGCCCAGAACACTCAAACCAGACACTGTTTCTAGGTAGGGCCTTTTGCGTTTTTGCACTGGCCACCTTAGGTAGCCCCCTCCGCAACAAGCCAAACAGCCTCAGACTGAACCATCTATTCTATTTGTCTATTTGTTTAGGAGAGGAGAAACCTCTGCAGATAATTTGTGCCCCAGTAAAAACTAGGGCTGCCCCCAACAAAGAATTTTCCTAGTCAACCAATAGTTGTCATTTAGAGCCATTAGTCGACTAGTCGCCTGCATATTTACAATATTAATTTAATTATCAAATGATATATTTTGGGCGGGGCAACACAATGGTTTGAGTTGAAGGTGTGAGAAAGAATAGTATCAGTAACATTGTTAACACTGTGCTACATTACAGAGAAATACAAAACCGTACTAATGAACCTTCATTAATATAGGCCTATATTTTATCTACAAGTGCACGTCACACACTGAGCGAGCCGCCTGTTAATGACGCTGTGGGCTAATGGGCATGTAGCTACTTCCATGTTTCAGATGATACGTCATGTTTGTAGTCGACCAATGAAGATGAGTTTACATATCACCTTGGGTTCGTCCTTCACCTTCTCAAAATGATCCCACACTTTGGATTTCCTGCCCGACATGTTATTAACTAGCCTGTGGAATAACCGCAGGTACCAGCCCTGGAAATTAGGGGCCGTACACATGCCGCGTCTTTAACCACCAGGAAAACATGAGGTTGGGCGCTACATCTTGTGCATTTTTTGTGCCAGCTTTCAAGAGCCCTGCAGCAGGTTGCGTCTGAGGTTGCTAAGCAACCTGAACAAGCATCATATAGCCTATTTACCTGAAATCCTGAGTGCAGAGCTGATCTTCTTCCAGGTGCTGTTTTTAAGTGTGTAGGCTTATCATCTGTGGGACAGATGTAAAGCTCTGGGTAGCCCTGCACTAACATGATCAACTTTTCCGTATTTATCAGACTGAATATTTACAGAAGAAGGGAAAGATATCTGTCAGCTGTGATTGGTTTGTAACGTGACTCCTGTCTGACTGCTGTGTCTGTCCTTTCAAATTAAATTCCCACATGGTCCAGTCGTATAGGTTGTGATGTATTTTGACAAGGCGCAGCTTCTTATCGAGTTTCACTTTTGTTTTTTGTTTTTTTACTAAGCGACCAATGAAATCTTGCCAACCAATGACCTTTCTAGTTGACTAATGTTTTGTCAAATATTAGGGGGCGGCCCTAGCACCAACCTCTTGAACAATGAACACTGAAGGAATCCTTACCAGGAGTTCACGCTTGGCACTTGGGAGCAGTAAGGATTGCACATTGCAATCTGCAGTCCTCAAAACTAGATGGCACTAAATCCCACACACTGCTCCTTTAAAATGAAAAGTTCCAACTTAACTTAAAATTGTGTTGGTAGCACTTATGGTCAAGACTCTCTTCTCCAAAGTAAATGTTACCCTCTTTTAACAACACACAACATGCCTTTATTTATCAGCCCAGAGCTGAACTGTCCCTGTGGTGTTAAATTTATTCTGTTAAATCTGCACAAATCAGTATTTTGGTATTTACAGTACTTGTAAGGATTATATGTCCTGAGAGAGGTGTAGGTTGTAGTGACAAAACCAGAAATAATCATCAGTTTTCCCTCACCTCTGAAAATAGCCGAGAGGCAGCTTTTCTTTTACCTTTGTACAGAGCCAGGCTAGTTGTTTTCTCCCTGTTCCCAGTGCTTATGTGAAGCTAAGCTAATTAGATGCACGTTTCTGTAATCAGCACCTCCCATCCATGCCAGCCTTTACTGTAGAGCACAATTTGTCCTGATTGTGTGTTATGAATGGCTCTACAGATTACCTGCAGTTAGGGAGGAATTCTCTTAATGTGTCTTCAACAAGGTGCCAGTGTAACATTGATGGATACTTTGCAGATTTACAACCAGCTTTGAACTACAGGCTGTACTTATGCATTTTCGTTTTGCTCGCCACTCATGCCACCACTGCAGACGCAAAGAGTATAGACACGGGTCAAGAGACAGAGCTGCTCCTCTCTCAAACTCAGACTGAAAGCCGATCAAACGGTAAAACTTGGCAGTGCTGATGGAATATAAACCAAGAATAAGTGACTGCACTGCCTGTTTCTCACCTCAGATGTATTTAGAAACATATTTTAGCTTACAGTTAAAATTGTTGTTGCTGGCCGGCCGCTATTGTGTGAAAAGAACCAGCTGTGATACATCACCTACAAGCAGGAGTGTTTATTGGCCCGGTGCAGCGCAGTGCATTCTGATAGTTGTAGGTTTTCTACCTCTTGAGCAAAAGTGAACTTCAGAGCCCCTTTTCTCTGTTTCCTCTGGTCATTCATTCATTCATTTTCCATAACCGCTTATCCTGTTAGGGGTCACGGGGGGGCTGGAGCCTATCCCAACATTAGGCAAGAGGTGGGGTGCACCCTGGGAATTATCTTACAGCTAAATGTAGCATAAACAATCTCTTTTCATTTTGAGGTTAATGATTTTGTGCAGGTTTTTTTTAATGATTAATAGTGATTAGGCATCTCCTGTCTGAATCACAAGTTTTATTTCCAGTACTCTTGAAATACTAGATTTGCTCCACATGTCTTATTTTGGAGGAGCCTCAGGTCAGCTCAAACATTATTAATTTTCATTTACCTTCCATATATTTGCTGGAAGATCCACAAGTGGAAATTGTAACATGGAAGTCAGTTAGTGTGGCCTGCAAAACAGGATATCAATATCTCAACCTTTTTACAAATAAGTCCAGCAAACAATATCTGACTGTAATATATCTGACTATCAAAATCTGACTGTAAGCATCTTGAGAACAATAAATAAATAACCTTACCGTATCACAGAGTCTGGCTTTGTACATGTTGACTCCCTCTGTCAAATACAGTCATTTGTCCTGATGATGACTCATCCGGCACTCAGGGGCGTCTCTCATGGTGTTGATTTACCGTTAAATTGGCACTTGACCACTCTGGGCAACAGTGCATCCATCAGCGATGACCTCTTGATGCTCTATTGGGTGTGAATAAAATGTCCAACCCAATTATGTCATCACAACTTGCCTTTCTGCCCAAAAGTCATCACAGGTCATGCTGTTACTCCCAGAACTGAAGCCCGCTGGGTTGGAAATAAACCCTCAGTGATGGATGCTCTGCCTTAACATTATGTTTTAAAAAGAAGTAAGTCAATTTCAGGAAGTAATCAAACCAGTGCCTTATCTCCACCAGGCGTAAGACTCGAGGGGATCATGCCTTTGGTCATGTGTGCGTATTTGTATTGAGTGTGTGTATCTGTCTGTAAACGGCCTATCAAGCTAACTACCTTCTCAAAATGATCCCACACTTTGGATTTCCTCCCCGACATGTTATTAACTAGCCTGTAGAATAATCGCAGGTACCAGCCCTGGAAATTAGGGGCTGTGCACATGCACTACCCAGCAGGTTGCGTCTGAGGTTGCTAAGCAACCTGAACAAGCACCATATAGCCTATTTATCTGAAATCCTGAGTGCAGAGCTGATCTTCTTCCAGGAGCTATTTATAAGTGTGTAGGCCTATCGTCCTTGGGACAGATGTAAAGCTCTGGGTAGCCCTGCACTAACATGATCAACTTTTCCGTATTTATCAGACTGAATATTTACAGAAGAAGGGAAAGATATCTGTTGGCTGTGATTGGTTTGTAACGTGACTCCTGTCTGACTGCTGAGCGTGGCCTCTTCCTGTGTCTGTCCTTTCAAATTAAATTCCCACATGGTCCAGTCAGATAGGTTTTGATTTATTTTGACAAGGCACAACTCCTGATAGAGTTTCACATTTGTTTTTTGATTGTTTTTAGCTTTTATTGTGTTTTTCTGTGACAAAGCAACCTATAAAATCTTGCCAACTAATGACCTTTCTGGTCGACTAACATTAAGTTGATTATTAGGGGGCAGACCAACTTATTATA
Source organism: Epinephelus moara (assembly GCF_006386435.1). Lineage (NCBI taxonomy): Eukaryota > Metazoa > Chordata > Actinopteri > Perciformes > Serranidae > Epinephelus > Epinephelus moara. The sequence goes on along the minus strand of NC_065512.1, from coordinate 17,262,004 downwards.
TTATATTCCATTTCTGCAAATATATCCCAGTAAATCCAACACACGAAACCTTTAAGGAGATATTGGCATTAATGATGATATAAGTTTTATAAAATATTTGCTATTTATGTATATTGGCTTTAATATTTACAGCAATGTTTGTTTCCCTTGGCAGATTGTGGCCCATCCTAAGCATCGATTCAAAACAACCTCAATCTACGAGAATGTGACTCTGGTGGCCTGGGATCCTGCACCTTACACCCTCGACTTACACAAGGTAGGTTTTCTTTGTATCACACAAACCATACAACCTCCTCTTTAAGTTGTTTGTAGCCCAGCAATGTTTACAGTTCAGCTGACTTTAAAAGACAGTAGAGGAAGACATGTGGATGTTACACCCACGTCATTATGTTAACATTTCTAATAACCTACAATAAAGAAAATGTAGCCAAGATAATGAATAGTTTGTCACTCCTCTACCACAGGGACCACAACAGTCATTTCAACCACACAAACATAACAGCAGTGCTTATGTGACCTGCTGATGACCCATCTCCCCTCATCGCTCCCTCCTCTCTCATATCCTGTGGCTGCTCTCATCTACCTCTGCCCCCTCCGTCTTCCATCTGCCCTTGAGATGCCCTTGAGATGGCTCTGATCACGTTAGTATGGGTTTCTAAAATCATGTATTTATTATGCCTCCATGCCGGAGACAGCTGTGGCTAGAGGCATTATGTTGTAGGGCATCTGTCCCATTCTCGTAGGCGTGATATCTCAGGAACAGGAGAGGATTTTTTCAAATTTTTGGCCATAATGCAAAGATTTATCAGCTCATTATTACAAAATTTTGTCATAATAGGCCCGGGGGATCAAGGGGTCTGCTTTGGAGACCTTAGAATCGCATCTCTGCTTTTTGCAGATGATGTGGTTCTGTTGGCTTCATCACACCATGACCTCCAGCATGCACTGGGGCGGTTTGCAGAGTGTGAAGCAGTCGGGATGAGAGTCAGCACGTCTAAATCTGAGGCCATGGTTCTCTGCTGGAAAACGGAGGATTGCCCCCACTGGGTTCAGAAAGGGTTACTGCCTCAAGCAAGGGAGTTCATGTATCTCAGAGTCTTGCTCACGAGTGAGGGTAGAATGGAGTGTGAGATGGATTGGTGATTTGGTGTGGTTTCTGCAGTGATGCAGGTTCTGTGCCAGACCGTCATGATGAAGAGAGAGCTGAGCCAGAAGACGAAGCTTTCGATTTACTGGTCCATCTACATCCCAACCCTCACCTATTGTCATGAGCTCTGGGTAGTGACCGAAAGAATGAGATCATAGATACAAGCGGCCAAAATGAGTTTCCTCCGTGGGGTGGCTGGGCTCAGCCTTAGAGGTAGGGTAAGGAGCTCGGACATCTGGAGGGAGGTTGGAGTACGCCTCCTCCGTGTCAAAGGGGTCAGTTGAGGTGGTTCGGGCATCTGATCAGGATGCCTCCTGGGCGTCTCCTGTTAGAGGTGTTCCAGGCACGTCCCACTGGTAAGAGGCCCCGGGGCAGACCCAGAACACACTGGAGGGATTACATATCTCATCTGGCCTGGGAATCCCTTGGGGTCCCCCAGGAGGAGCTGGAACTGTTGCTGAGGAGAGGGGCATCTGGGGTGCTTTGCTTAGCCTGCTGCCCCTGAGACCTGGCCCGGATAAGCGCATGAAAATGGATAGATGGATAAAATGATAAAGTGATGACATTTTATATACAAAAAGGCCAAAGATCAACTTCACTGTGACATCATAATGTTCTGCAAAAACATTGTTATGGCCATTACTCAACGCCATAACTCAGAGCAAAAGGGGAGACATTTGGTCAGATACTGAAGTGGTGACACTAACCTTCCACCTTGAAACTGTGCTGATCGTATTGATCTTCTGTGCTGACGGGTTGAAGATGTTTGTGAAGCATCTCTATTTTAGCATATGTAGCTTCCTTGCAGCAGAATCCATATTTGAAGCATCGTCTACTATAAAAGTTATACAGGGAATGGTCTGCTGCCACAACCAATTAGATCCAAGACCTGTGCGAGCGCTCAGGCATTCAGGCTGATAACGTAAAATCACACTTTGCAATTAAAATTGATTTGCATGCTGCATGTGTAGCCGTCTCTCTGAATGATTTCCATTATTCAGCCACTTTCTATTATCTTGGAATATTAAAAAACTTCCGTGAGTGCTCTTATTCATTTTTTTTTTCACAAGCTAATAATAGAAGCACTTGTTCTTCTAAATGAACACTGACACTGAACACTACACACTAAATGAACACTGACGAGTTTTCAGGCTTTAACCTTTAGTTCTCTGCAGGAGCAGGGGTCGTTGTGTGCAGCCTTTCATTTCACCTAATATGTTACAGCCATATCACACAATACAACGCTGTTAGATGGAGGTGAAGCCCTTTTTTCTAATCCCATAATTGAAACAGCTCATTTGAGAAAAGACTACTGCAAAAGGCTGATAAGACAGTGTGGTACTGCTCTTGTAAATAATAATAATAATAAAACAAAAAGCCAGAGTCCTAACATGTGTTAGGCACATTGTCATGGTGCTGCAGCATGCTCCGCATTAACAACAGACAAAGGATGACTGAACAAAGCCAACAGTGACACAAAAAGGTGGGTACTTTAGTGACAAGAGTAATGGGATTGACCTGACCTTTTTCCTATACAACTGCACCACTCATTTTACCCAGAAAAAATGGAAATACGGATTTGAGTGTCTGTGGTGCCTCATGATCAGTCCCATGGCCTCGTCTCTCCAGGAAATCCCGTTTAAAATGCTCTACTACGGGTTTTCAGATCTTCACCATCACATTTGTTTGTGTTTTGTGGCCAAAAGACACAAAGAGTGATTATTCTTTATTGATTGACCAATGGCCAGTTGTCAGCTTAGTGCGTCAGGGCCTTTAGACTCTCTTTTGATCAATTGGTGTTCCTTTTTTTTGGGTTGCTTTGCAGTGTAGGCAGTTGTTGCCAATGCTTGAGTGGTATCTTTCTCTGCAGGATCCTCCGTCATTGAATCAGACTTTCACTGAAGGGATGTAAAGGCTTACCCGCATCTGTAGAACAGCCAGTATTGCGGCTTCTAAATAAGTTTAGAAACAGACGCTATAACAGGAGACATGATAAACTCACTGTCTTTGGTTTAGTTTCTCTCACTGTTTGATGATCCAGGTGCTTTGGTTGGATTAAGAATTGACTTCTTCGCAGGATTCATGGCGAGTTGCAAGATGACGCTATGAACTGATTGTCTTGACTGTCGTGTAAAAAAAAAAAACCCGAAATCAAAACCCCCCTCACAAACATTCCCCAAACAAACAGGCCTTTACAAATACAAAGTTCAAATCAATGGGGTATTAAACTTCATCAATCAATTAAAAAAGCTAAGATTAACCAAAAACATGGCAGTTTAAGATTCTAACCTTGTGGCATCTTTCATGCTCCACACTTCAATTAAATGTTTCCAAGATGCCAGGTCGGGTGGAGCATTCGAGTGACTCAAAAAATAATAGGAAACTAGGACTTGCAAGATATGGCTCTAACAGCCAATAGGAATGCCCTCTCTCTGAAATGACCTGTGATTGACCTAAGTCCCCCGTCATGTCTTAGATTTCCTAAAGCCTAAGAAACAAAGCCAGAGGAGGTGCAGATGTTGTTTTCTCTCTGATTACTTAACCCTATGGGCCCGAACGACGCATAGTGCGTCCAAATTCACACCTGTTCTTCTCTATTGATTTTCTCCACGACCGTGTGTCATAGCGAGAAGCCACGCATATCACGTGAAACAGCGGAATTGTAGCTTTCCGACAAGGCCAAGCACTTGTCGGTAGTCCAATGTTTTCACAGCGAAAAAAAATGATAAACTTACACTAAAATTATGTATAACAGAGCTTTCATACAGCTTTGCACACACATTAC